>NC_083719.1:100166907-100469937 GCF_028564815.1 Eubalaena glacialis
ATTCCCAAAACTTTTTCATCACCCCAAACAACAATTCTGTAACCATTCAGATTTTGTTTGCGGTGATGAAAGACCATAAATCAATAGCTCCCCAGTGCCTCCTCAACCCGCCCTTGGTAACCTCTAATCTACATTCTGTATCTGTGAATTTTCCTATTCTTTATATTTCATATCAGTGGAATCATACAATATTTATTATTCTGTGTCCAGTTTATTTCACTCATGTTTTCAAGGTTTATCCATGTTGTCACATAACAGATGTCATTCCTTTTTAGGGCTGAATAATATCTATTGTGTGGATATATCACGTTTTGTTTACCCATTCATCTGTTGATGGATGCTTAGGTTGTTTCTACCTTTTTAACTATTGCGAATAATGCTGAAATAAACACTGATATAGAAATATCTCCTTCAGTCCCTGTTTCAATTATTTTGGGTATATATCTAGGAGTAGAGTTACAGGATCATATGCTAATTGCGCGTTTAACTTTTCAAAGAACCACTAAACTTTTCCACAGTGACTGCACCGTTTTACTTTCCACCAGCAATGTAGGAGGGTTCTAGATTCTCCACATCACAGCCAACACTTGTATTTTTCCGTTTTTTGATTATAACCATCCTTGTAGGTATGAAGTGGTATCTCCTTGTGATTTTGATTTGCATTTTCCTTATGACTAATGATGCTGAACATCTTTTCTTGTGCTTTTGGCCATTTGTATATCTTCATTGGTCTATTCAAGTCTTTTACCTATTTTTACATTGAGTCGTTTTTTGTAGTTGAGTTTTAGAAGTTCTTTACAATTCTAGATACCTTATCAGATACACGATTTGCAAATATTTTCTACCGTATTCTAGGTTGTCTTATTACTTTCTTGCTAATATCCTTTGATGCACAAAATTTTTCTAAACTTTGATGGAGTCCAGTTTATCTATTTTTTATTTTGTTGCTCATGCTTTTAGTGTCACATCTAAGACTCCATTTTGAAACCAAACTAATGAAAATTAACCCTTGTGTTTTCTTCTAATAGTTCTATGAATTTAGCTCTTCCATTTAGGTCATTGATCCATTGTGAGTTAATTTTTCCATATGTCATAAGGTAGGGATCCAATTTCACTCTTTTGCATATGGAAATCCAAATGTACTGGCACCATTAGTTGAAGAGACTCTTCTTTTCCCATTGAATGGACTTGGTACTTTTATCAAAAACCAATTGAGCATAAATGTATGGCTTTATTTATGAACTGTGAATTGTATTCTATTGTCTATAGAGTTGTCTATATTGTCATTCTATATGTCTATCTTATGCCAGTCTTTTACTTAATTTCACATTATTTTTTGTTAAAGTGGCCTCTTTGCTAATTATATAAGTGTATACCCCTCATAGCCTGGATCTTTCAGTCATATTATCTGAGGAGCTTTGAGAAGTATTATTTTCTTATTTTTTTAAATTATTTTTAATTTTATTGGAGTACAGTTGATCTACAATATTGTATTAGTTTCAGGTGTAAAGCATAGTGATTCAGTTATACATATACATATATTCATTCTTTTTCAGATTCTTTTCCCATATAGATTATTACAGACTATTGAGTAGAGTTCCCTGTGCTATACAGTAGGTCCTTGTTAGTTACCTATTTTATGTATAGTAGTGTGTGTATGTTAATCCCAAGCTCCTAATTTATCCCTCTCCTGCACGTTTCCCCTTTGATAACCATAGGTTTGTTTTTGAAATATGTGAGTTTGTTTCTGTTTTGTAAATAAGTTCATTTATATCATTTTTAAATTAGAGTCCACATATGAGTGATATCATATGATACTGTCTTTGTCTGACATACTTCACTTAGTATAATGATCTCTAGGTCCATCTATGTTGCTGCAAATGGCATTATTTCATTCTTTTTTATGGCTGAGTAATATTTCACTATATATATGTACCACATCTTCTTTATCCATTCCTCTGTCAATGGACATTTAGGTTGCTTCCATGTCTTGGCTATTGTAAATAGTGCTGCAGTGAACATTGGGGTGCATGTATCTTTTTGAATTATGGTTTTCTCTGCATATATGCCCAGAGTGGGATTGCTGGATCATATGGTAGTTCTATTTTTAGTTTTTTAAGTAATCTCCATACTGTTCTCCATAGTGGTTGTACCAATTTACATTCCCACCAACAGTATAGGATGGTTCCCTTTTCTCCACACCCTTTCCAGCATTTATTGTTTGTAGATTTTTTTGATGATGGCCATTCTGACTGGTGTGAGGTGATACCTCATTGTAGTTCTCTGATGATTAGTAATGTTGAACATCTTTCCATGTGCTTTTTGGCCATCTGTATGTCTTTGGAAAAATGTCTGCTTAGATCTTCTGCTCATTTTTTGATTGGGTTTTTTTTTTTAAATTTCTTTCTTGTGTTTCAGTTTCTGTCTCCTTTAAAGACATGAGTAATTCCATCTATTTCTTATCTTTTTTTGCATAAACATTAATATATTTATACAAACCATTTACAACCACCTTTATAGGATGCTTATCCTTAAGTTAGAAGTCATTCATGGTCTCAGATTTCTGCATTGGACTCAGCAGTCCTCCAAGTTTAATTTTTAGAGAACAACTGGAAAAAGAAAGAATTCAGCTGCAATGAGACATCTGTTCACATGGAAAGGAGAGAGAAGCTCCTGTCAGAGTTAACTGGGAGGCTGTACAAAACAGAGAAGAGTCATGTAGTTGAACTGGCCCTTTCTCATAAAGGACATGGGATCATAATTTCATTTGACAAGTAGTAGCAGAAGGTGGAACTAGTGTGGGTGCTTAAATTATCTCATCTACCAAGATCTGTCTGAGAAGAGGATAGGAGGACTACCGAACACTCTGATAAAACTGAAATAGCAGAAGATGATAAAGTATAAAAATTACAGTGAAATATGTTTCCAAATATGTTCATGTAGGCTAAAACTAAAAGATAATATAATTACTCCCTTCTGTTACTTATTTAAAAAAAATTTTCAGTGACCTATTATGTGCTAGGTGTCCTAGGAACTGGGGATCATAATGATGAACTTAATGTAGATATCTTAGATAATGATACAATCACAAAATATATAATTATAGGAATAATTATTTAATTATAGTTGCAATAAGTATTACAAAAGAAAAAGCAGAGTGTGCAATGAAAGAGTAAAATAGGCACCAAGATTAACTTTGGAGAAAACTGTCCTGAAAAAAAATAATGTTTATGCTAACACTTGAGAAAAAGAGTAAGAGAAGCCAGGTAAAAATGGGAGAAGAGTCCTGAAGATCCTGAAATGGGAAGGAGTTTACCACATTAAAGAATGAAAAGATGCTCAACGTAGTCTTTATTTTTATCTAAAGAGAACTCATAGCTAGACCCCAATATAGCGCAAAATAGGAATAGATTATCCCTAAAGTAAAAGGGAAACATTTTTTGAGCATACAAAACTGCTAATCTGCAATACACAATAGGTGTGTGTGTGTGTTGTGTTATGTCTATATCCTACATATTCTGCCTATAGTCAAATAGGATTCTGGTATGAAAGTCTCTTGACCTTAATATATCCTCTTCAGGAATCTCTAATTAGCTCTCTGAGACTATTTAATTTGTGAAGAAGAGCTGCCATTCCGAATCAGTCTTTTAACTAGCTATATATTTATAAGGGGCAGATTTCAGGGAGTTGTTTATTTGGAGCTGGATTCCTCTACCTTAAATGTGCTTTTTATTTTTAAAATATTGTTTGGTATTACATAGCTTATTTGCTCAAACTCTGCCATTAAGTTGAAAAAGTCCAATTCCATTGGTTGTTTAGTTTTCATTATACTCCATTGTTTATATAGTTTCTTCTATTTTGTATAGAAAAATCTTAAGGTGGATAACAAAAAAGAGTTGGCTATTTTAATCATATGAAATAAAGAATTAAAAGGCCTTCATTAACCTTTATGTATTGGTGGAAATATCTCTCTGAGTATTGTCATCTCAAGTCACCGCAGTCTGTGCTTATTGGATATGAAGGAATAAAACCACAGCTTTCTCTAAGTCTGTAATTAAGAATACTGGCTCTGTTCTGAATACTATCTTCTTGTTAATAATATACCTTTTGAATAGTTTGCACATAAGAGGCCAATAGTCAAGAGTTGCGGCTGTTCAAGAGATTAGAATCTGGGATAGCATTTCCTATCACTATATTTTTCCCTAAGATTTTCATGTGTGTTATGGAAAAAATTATAAGTAAATACGATAAAAATGTGTTTATGTAACAGTTTTATTTCTTCTTAATTTTAATTTTCTCAAAATCTTTAATAGGGGATGTATATGGTGATTCTCTAAGAGAGGAGAGTCTAGAATGCAGCCTTTCCTAACTTAGATCTCAGAACTGATCTGCAATGACAGCTGTATAACATCATTTTGGATAATGCTGATCTGGAAAAATATATCTAGAGGATTGAGGGACAGGTGTAATATTGAGAAGAAAAGATGTACAACATTATGAAAACCCAGAAAGAATTAATTCAGTTTTTTTATAAAAAAGGAGAGCACTCAATAATTATGAAATATGGATGGAATATGGTCTAAAAGCCAAGGAAAAACATGTGGAATTAGACCTAAAGTGACTGATGATCTTCATGGAATTTGGGCTGTCATACACCTCTGTAGAAATAGAGGAAAATCTGGTCCTCAGCCATGTGAATATTCCCTTTCCTACTCTCCCAACTTACTGTGATTAAAAAGGAAGGCAATGCAACACAGTTTTAATGGTTGTCACAACGCATAATTTTGGTTTGTCCTCAGGCATGTATATTTAATGTTCAGACATTTAGTTGCTAAATCTCTATGCAACTCCGGTATTAAAGCATATTATGCACAGAAGGTTTCAATGAAAGAAAAGGTCACAGAGGGGTCTAAGTAGATATATTCTCTAAGGCTCTTTTGACAGTACACTCAAAATAACACAGGGAAAAAGCATAAGTTCTATGATTTTATTGTAAAACTAGGAATACCTTCAAAAAGGGCAATGACTTTGTTCCTGAAGTCTGCTTTTGTATCATAAAAATATAGTATATAATTTCTTCTTAGAGCTGCAAACAATTTTTATTTGAAAGTTTACTAATTTTACCTTTAAAACTTCAAATTAGTGAAGTTCTTAGAATTTCAAGTAAGTCTCATGCATCTCTGGCCGAAGAGTATCTTAAAACTTTTTGTGTTGTATTCTCTATGAATGTCATTCAAAATTACAGATTTCAGGTAGGCTGTAAAGCTACCTTGTAATCTTTTTAGAATGCAAAATAATAATAGTTATAAGATCTTTACCAGCTATACTTATATGACAAATACATATTATAAGAAAACATTTTTTGTAACATAACAACTGACTTCTGTGGACTTGTGCAAATCCATTGACAGTGTCCATTGTCTTTTCTTGCCTTGATAGATGATTCACTATAAAAATATGATCTACATCTAAGTTGTATAATTGGCCAGGTTATTTTTGGAATTTGTCAATATGAATACAGTGGGAAGAAAAACTAACTCATAGTAATGCAGCACTTTTTCTCTTAGCATTCCAAATATAATATCAGGTATTAAATTTTTTTAATCAGGCATTTTTAAAGTTTAATCATTCAATTCTATCATATAAAAATATTAGAGTATAATGGTGATTCCCCTTTAAGTCCTCCTCTTAATCAACTTGGGAAGTAGTCGAACCACCCAACCCCAAGATTCATTGCCTTTTTTTCTCACATTAGTGGAGTCCCCTTTCCCCAATCTCTCAGACATTCCCTGTCATCCCTTTCTTTTCTCCACTGGACCTACTATTAGGAATGAATCTGTAACTTGTAATTCAGCTAAAGCATAAACAAAATTTAACCGCACAAAATATTATACAGCATCAAGTGAACAGAGTCGATTTATTTTGGAGAAATTTCAGGCATTAGCCAGGCCAGTTTAGGCATATATTTGGTAACCTATCACTGAAATATTATTTATAAATACTTTGTTTATTTGTAGAATTCCAGCAATCTGTAAATCCAGGACTCTTGATTTGCCTGAAGGCTGGAAACATCTTAGGTCTCTGATAGCCATCCTTATAGCTCTAAAGATTTAATGCCCACATCTTAATGACCGTGATAATTTCTGAACCTCAAACATCATTTCTGATCTTCTGGAAAACATCTTTTATTCTCTTCAGCCTCTATAGGCTCTGGTCCCTATGGCGCTTTCACAATGGCAGGCTAAATTCTGTATTACGGTTTCATTAATTTATCAGTACGAACTTTTTAAACTATGAAAACCTGTTGTATTTGGTTTGCATTTATTTAACACATATATATCATATTTATTGATTCTGGAAAACATTTTTTAAGTATAAAGAAAAAAATATTTTCTGTAGATATGAGAAAAGCAAATTAGCCTTTTGGCCAATATGCTTGGAGTCTTGCTTTCTCAGTGTTCAGCGTTCCCTAGTTAGAGCACAGTGGAGAAAGCCTGTTAGTAGGAAAAAACTGATCTGGAATACAGGAAACCTGGAAGGAAAGTCAGTTCTTTACACATTTCTCATCCTTTCACTCATTAGCTGCATCAGGTCATGTTAGCAACTTTTCCCCTTCCCCTCCCAACAGCTCAGGCAGCTTTTCTGCCTTGAAACACATTACCTTTTAATTTTAAGCATGAAATATAGAAAATGAGAATAAGAGGATAGTGGGAAGTGGCTTCATTAGAAGAGGGGGGTGAATGTCGAAGGAAAGAAATAGCTAAATGCTACTTTTCCTAAATTACTTTTCTTCTTTCTTTTCTCTTTCCTGAGCTTCTGTTCACCAAAGAACTTTCTGTTCTTGGTCAATAGCAGTTTGATGCTGATACCATTCATCATCAGGAGTAATTTGAGTCTTCCTGCCTTCTGTTGGTCGGCATTTATTTTTACCTGAGTACTAGATTTATTCTCAATCATTTCCTCTTTGGAAATACTGCTTAGAAAGCAAAAGTAACTAACATGTTGATTCAAGTGGAATTTAATCTTCTGAGTTCTTCTAAGGCAATACTTGACTCATTACAGCCTGTTTTACACAGACTCTGGGATGGCAGTTGAACAAGTTGGAAGAGTTAGGTAGGCTTCTAAAAGCCAAATAATCCAATTATAATTGGTTTGTCCCATATAGCTCAAAGCCTTGGGAACAGAGGCAAACTATTCTAGTGGCCTTGTTTTAGGAGATCAACCACCAGAAACAAAATTGTTAAGGAAAAAACCAAATAAAAGTTTTAGAAACAGCATTTTAAGTCAACCAGGGAAAAGTAGCAAATGAAAAAATGATACTATAATGATTTAATCAGCAGTGTCGCCTGGTCTCAGGACATTAAATAAAACATATATTGGATCTTAGGAAAATCAGGCAGCCGTAGAAATAGTGAAATTATTTTTGTCTCATCCATTCTCTTTGTTTTTCATGAGCGTATATATTAACAGGATCAAGCCCAGGTTATATCTGTGAGTTGGGTTTTTGCCAGGATAATAATGATGGAAAATTCTAATAGATTTGAAAAGAGAAACAATATGAAGATAGAAAGAAGATTTTTGGATGGAGCTATACAAATTCTGTCTTTAACCAAAGTTTTCAGTATCAGTGTCTTAAGTCAATTAAAGACCTGCAAAATGCCATTTTCCACTTACTTTAGCAAATGATAATCTAAGATTTGATGAAGTTAAATGTGTCTTCGTACATGGAAACTAGTTGAACTGAAAGCAACACTAACCTACCAGGTCAAATGAGAGAGTATATTTCCAGAGACTCATTCCCTTTAGGCAAAGCTCAGAATACTCATGAATTAAATGTCAGGCAGAGGCTGAAGGATAGGAAGCCATTAAGTCACCATGAAACAAAAGGAGAGGGAAATTGAAATGTAGTTTAAATTTTAAGGTAAACCGAAGAGAAAGTCAAAGGTAGGACAGAGCTCTCCCCCCATCCCTTTCTAGAATCAATTTCTCTTGATATCGTAGACTCAAGGAGTTTGAGAAACTAAGTGTTGTTTCTTTGGGGGAAAGAAAACTAAACTCAACATTGTAGTTCCAAGTTAATCTCTGTATTTTTGTTACTTGGTAGCAAGTAAAATATTTATCCCAAACTTATTTGACTTTATTTATTTGTACAATGAGTACAATCAAGGTATGCCTATGTTGAATGATAAACGAATTTTATTACTAGTGTGACTTTAGGTGATGATAACATCTCTTTGAGACCTTTTCCTTACCTACAAAATGAGAATTATAATACCTTCCTCTTAAGTTTGTTGAAAAGGTTATAGGGATATTTTAAGATAGCATATGGTAAGAATTTGGACATAGACTCTAAGTAAATGCCATCCCTGGGAAGCCTTATTTAATTTTAAGGTTATAAACTTTAAAATACAAAGAAAGTACAAGGAAAAAGAATTCTCAGAAAAAAATTCACTAGCACAATGGTCTAATAAAATCTAATAATAAAATAACTGCTATTAATAATAAATTTTAGACACAGCCATTTGAAAGTCTCAATGCATATCTGAACTAGTATTTTAGTTTTATATCTCCCAATGAGTTCATGATCATTTGCAAATAATTTTAAATATTATATATGCTTTCAAAGGGAATTGACAAGTAGAAATACATTCATTTTATCAGACGAAGATCTTTCTACATAGGGTTTGATAATTTCCATCAGGTCTTAGAAGAAATCATTAGAAACACCATAAGTAGATAAATACTTGTAACTTTCTGGATCATGAACTTTCAGGTGATGAAACATTAGAGTTATAAAAATGTTCTTTTTAGGACAGTGAAAATACTTTGTATGATGTTATAATGAAGAGTGTATGTCATTATACATTTGTCTAAACCCATAGAATCTACAACACTGAGAGTGGATACTAAGGTGAACTATGAACTTTGGGTGATTATGATATGTAAATATAGGTTCATCCATGGTAAGAATGAAAAAACAAACAAACAAACAAATGGACCATTCTGGTGAATGAAGTTGATAATGGGGGAGGCTATGCATGTATGGGGATGGTGGGGGTATATGAGGAAACTCTATCTTTCTCTCAAAATTGTTGTAAACCTAAAACTGGTCTAAAAAAAGTCATTAAAAAAACTCATATTAAACAACAACAAGAAAATGATTTTTAATGTAATTCTGATTGCTTTGATGAAGTACTAACCTCATCCATGCTACTAGACCACTAATAATAACAAAAATAATAAGAAAAAAATTTAGCAGAGGTGTGATACCAATTCGTTTACAGATATACTTCAGCTTAGAAATATAAATAAAAAACTTAACATGGCACATTTTCTTTGTTAAGCTGCTTTTTTTTTTTAATACTTTAAGAATAGAGTCCATCATGCCTCTCCTTTGTTAAAAAAAAAATGTAGACTATATATAAACCCTGACCTACCTTAACCTCAAAATAAAGCTGTAAATAATCATTTTAATGTTCTACCCAAATCTGTGTATGACATGGACTCCTATTAAATATAATCATTAAATGTCTTCCTATTCCAATTGAAGATTCTAAATATATGAAGGGGAGCAGAATTTTCCACCCCAAAATATGCTTCTTTGGCATAAGGGATTTTTTTTTTTTCAGTTAAGCTGCTTTTGATCAAAGCTTCCTTATATACCACTCAGAAAGAAATGTCCATGGAGATATTTTGAAATTGTTGTTTAGCAGATGTTTCTCATTGTTCAGCAGGTGAAGAAGGAGGACAGTATATAAGAAGAAGAACCCCATTTTGTCTCAGGAGCTCTCTGATTTATACTTCACTCAGACAACCATATATTGATTTGCAAAATGTAGCATTGTTCTAGAGATAATCAGCTGTGCAATCAAATGGTAGTTAATCTGGTTTAGAATTCTTGAGAAATGAATGATCTTTATAAACATATCAGTTCTTTCTTTGCAAATCTATTTTCATTCTAAATGTTTATTCACATTAAACACATTATTTGGAATTACCAGTTTGTAATTCCTTCTTGCCACATCGGGTGTTAGGAGAAAGAAGAAGAAGCTTGAAATACCTACTTTTAATACTAGAAGCAGAAACACCTGACAGATACAATAAGAATGTGTGGTTAGCATGCCATCAGCATTATCAGGTAGGGACTAGAAATGCAAATTCTCACACTCCATCCAGACCTATTGATTCAGGAATTCTGAAAGTGAGACCTAACAAATTGTGTTTTAACAAGCACTCCAAGTGAATTTAAAGCTTGTGAATGATTGTACTAAAGGCCAGGGATTCCATTATAATAAAAATTGGGAAAATATGATTATGTGATAAATACTTGAAGTATTTAAAAGAAATAAGAGGGTATTGACTGAATCAGAGAAAATTAATAATTAATATAAAGTTTAGCTCTTCGTTATGTGCCTTACAGAGGCTGAGAACCAATTAAAATCCCAATATTATTTCTTTCCTATATCCATTCACTGGCTGCTCATGGAATGCATGTAATTATTATACAATCCCATCATGCATACACACATATGCATACATACACGCATGACTCAAATGAGACAATATAAAACAAATTCAAATAGAGGTTACTTTTTGACTCTCTTGTTCTGGATTAGCTGTGCAATTCTTGTCTTGACTACTAAAAAAATAATTACGTTTCAAATCTTGTTTCATAAACATTTTCTCTCAAAATGAAGTATTGTGTTAATGAATAGGATAAAGAGAAAATTGCTAAAGAAATGACCATTATCATTTAATACTACAGGTTTTCTGTTTATTTTATGCAAAGAGATATTTTGGTTAACCCCAGAAATATTTGTCAGTTATTTAGAAAAAAATAAAATATTAAAATGTCTTTTTATAAAACTGCCTGGAAAATGAAACATTCAATTAGTTTTATAGCCCAGTTAAACAATTCTCATTTGATGGGAAGTTAGGTTGTACAGGGAGGTCATATTTTGCATAATGTAATTTTACTAAGTAAACATGTTGGCTGATAGTTTGTTTCTACATAAATGTCCTAGATAAAAATAAAATTCATGTTTTATGTAATTTATTATTAGTGTGTTTTACATTTAGAAGAAATGAGGAACAAAGTTGAGTAAGGTTGAAATTATTTTGTTAAACTGTTTAATTTGAAATAATTTTAAATTTAGTAATAAGTTGCAAAGATTGCACAGAGATTTCCATTATACCCTTCATCCAGCATCCCTTGATGTTAACACCTTATGTAATATTTATTAAAACTAAGAAATTAACATTGGTGCAGTGCTACTAACTAAACCACTGACTTTATTTGGATTTTATCAGTTTTTCTGATAATGCGCTTTTTCTGTTCCGCGATGGATTTCTGGATAATGCACTGCATTTAGATGGTGTGTGTGCTTAGTCTCTAAAGAGATCTGTGAGAGTGTCTCAGTGTTTCCTTGTTTTTCATGGCATTGACACTTTTTAGAATAGGTAGATATTTTTGAAATCCCTCAATTTAGGTTCTTCTGATGTTTTCTCATACATGTATCATAAACTTTAGTTCATACTGATAACCCTGACTCTGATTCACCTCAAAAGTCATCCTAGACTCCTCTGCCCCCACTTTGCCTAGTTGTAGCTTCTTTATCTGATAATGGCAATGAGAAACTGACTCCACATACCTATAATTTGTCTTTCCAAACTTAGTATACACATAATGTAATTCCAGAAATGTTACCTCTTGCACCTCTGAGAAGCAAATTTATCATCTAGAGTCTGGTACTTATGTATAGTTCTTTTTGTCTCTGGTCTGACGGCATCTAGTCAAAATACTGTTTGCCAAAGTTATTAAATAGCTCCTTTTTGCCCAGACTTTCCTGTGTTATGTGATTGTACTGTGGTAAATTGTTGTATAAAGTAAAATAGTGATTCAAGTGTACTATTTCCAGGTTTCTTGCATTACTGATTTGTAATGCCAGCTTTCCTCTACAAAGCTTCTAAGTATGAATGAATCTTTCTTTTGCCCATTGGTATATTTGTTTATCCTTATGCCAGTACCATATGGTTTAAATAAAACTTGATAAAAAGTTTGATATCTGATAGGATATATTTTTCTTTCTTCTCAATATTTTAGCTTTATGAATTTGAAGAACACTTTAATTTTTATGACAACCCCAATTTAGGTATTGATAGGATTAATTTTATAAATATTGTCATCTGTATTGTATTGTTTGCCATCCATTAAAGATAGCATATTCTACATTTTAAGTCTGCCTCGATGGCCTTCCATAACATTTTAAAAGTTTTTCCATTATTCTTTCCTGACTTTTGTTAATTGTATTCTCAGTTGCTTTACAGTTTTTATTTCTATTTTAATAACCTTAAAAATGTCTGTTTCTTAAATGTTTCTACTGGTTTATAGAAAAATGATTTTTATGTAGTAAACTTTCACAAATATATAAATTTGAAGTCACTAGTTGTAATAATTGGTGGGTTCTCATGGATTGGTTTATGAATCTATAACACATTAAGTGAACAATAATCATTTTATTTCTTTTATTCTAATTCTTAACTCAGTCTCTCTCTCAATCTATGTGTCCTATTGTATTACCTAAGTTTTCTCATACAGTGTTGAAAAGGATGATAATAGCGGGCATCCTTGTCTTGCTCCTAACTTTTGAGATATCTTCTGACATCACCGTTATATGTGATTCTTTTTTTTTTTTTGACAGATATCTTTTACCAGTTAAGTTAAATTTCTTCCTTATTCACTATGATTTTTTTTTAAATTATGAATTGCTAAACTTTAAGCAAAGTTTTTTTACACACATATGAATATGATCACTTATTTGACCTTGAAATTTTGTGGCTCAGTTTGGTGAATTACATAAAGTAATTGGCCAAGGTTAAGACATGTGTTCTATTGCTGTGATTAAATTATACTTGGTAATGATTTTCCCTAATTATTTTTATACATTCTTGAATTCATTTTGCTAATAATTCATTTGATTTTTTCATTAAAATTCAAAAGTAAAATTGTCCAACAATGTTTCTATTGCAGTTTATATCTGATTTTGGCACAAGATAATACAGTTTTCAGAAAATTTCTTACATTACTATCAAAGAGTAAAATCAGGCATCTCTGGTTTTTCTTTTAGGGACTCCAAAATAGGGAAGACAGATCTGTACCTGATACACAAACAATTTGAGCAGCGTGTGTGTGTTTCAGAGACAGAGAGGGGGAGAAGGGGAGAGAGGGATAGAGGAGCTGATTTAGGAAGGTATGAAATAATGACAAGAAATAATAGAAACATAGTAGAAATAAAGGAAGGAAAGATCAAGAGAGAAACAAAACAACATTTATTCAACAGAATCATCCAGGAATCATGTTTAAGTGAATTCTGGGTTTATTACCTACTGAAGGTATACCTTCAGTAAAGAGAAAGAGAAAACCTGTCAAGAACTCACGCTGGGGGTTACACTGTATGAAAACATTTTAAAGTCATTCCTCCACCATTGAGTAGAACTCTCTCATAAATAACTTATTATTTTCAGTTAAATACATTATTTTAAAATTGTAGTTGCCTTTTTAGCACTCTTTGGCAAAAATCCATTATTAGCCCTTTGAATTTGTACTTGGTCAACTCCCAGTGACTTTGTAACAATCTGCTCCTGCTGATTTGCTGAAAAATAGGGACCCAGTGAGCATTGATCTTCCTTAATTATCCACAGAATAAATTGAGAATCAAAGTCATTGCTTTGAAATCTATAATATACATTATTTCCAAAAAAAAAAAAAAGGAAGGAAAGAAAGACAAGGGAGGACTGAGGAAAGAAACAAGCTGTGTCCCTTTGACTTGAAGCTAATATGTTTTAAATCTAAAAATACAGAGAATAATTATAACAAATAATAAAGTTGTTTAATTTTTAAAAAACCTGCATAAAATTACTAAAATCTTGATTTAATCAAATTAACTCTTATCTATCATATTCTTATTATATGACTTTCCTTGAAGAATAATATGTAGGAAATATTTTTTGAGTTTCCACCAGTAATTAATGCCACCTTGGCAAAACATCTGTATTTGGCCATTAGAAAGAAGCATTTATTGATGTCAATCTGGTATGCAGTAGATGCTCAAAAAGCAATAGGAGATTCAGACTCTATCTCATAGTTCACAATCAGATTAGACATTCACAATCTATAGTTCTGTTAAGAATTTTTAGAAAATACAGTAAGAATTACAACAGATACAAGGAATGTTTGAAGGTCAGAGAATAGGCTTCTTTTCCCTTGTGGTTCTTTTATCTCAATCCTAGTGTCACATTTCTGAAGTCTTTAATATGTGATGGATGTCTTTCACGATGAAGTAATGCTAATAGCTGTTACTCAGTTTTCTCTGAAAACTTTACTATATATCCACTACTGAGTGGGATCACTGGTATGTATATATGGGGGCTGCAATAAAAACTATTTAAAAATATACAGTTTTTAAAAATATATATTTATTTTATTTTTGGCTGCATTGGGTCTTTGTTGCTGCACACGGGCTTTCTCTAGTTGTGGCAACTGGGGGCTACTCTTCGTTGCAGTGCGTGGGCTTCTCATTGCGGTGGCTTCTCTTGTTGCGGAGCACGGGCTCTGGGCGCGTGAGCTTCAGTAGTTGTGGCACGCAGGCTCAGTAGTTGTGGCTCGCAGGCTCTAGAGCGCAGGCTCAGTAGTTGTGGTGCACGGACTTAGTTGCTCCGTAGCATGTGGGATCTTCCCAGAGCAGGGCTCAAACCTGTGTCCCCTGCATTGGCAGGCAGATTCTTAACAACTGTGCCACCAGGGAAGTCCCGTAAAAATATACTGTTTTTTAATAAGAAGAATTGCCTGACCTTTGGGAGTCCCTTTGCAGAAATAAGCTATTACATAATTATTACATATATAAGGACAGTATATATAGCAAAGATACCATGAGAGAGCAAAGAGGAAGAATTCTTGTTTATATGAGCAGTCAAAGTTTTATTAATAAAAATAAAAACAAGAAATGTAGGGTGTTAGGTGTTATATAGAAGAGTGGTTTGATAAACTTTGCCTGCTCTATTGCAAAGAAAAATAAATGAGAGAGAAGTTAAAAATAGGTAAACAAAGACATGTAATATATCCTGTCTTGGATTTCAGTACTCAACATTAAAATCAACACTTACCACAAATACATCTGTGGTTTCTAATATGCGTCACCTATAATTAAAACACAAGTTTATTAGTAAACTGGTTTGTTTGGCCATTTCTATATGATAAATGTGTAATTTTTGAACTATAATTTGGTGATGTTTAAGACGTGGAAACAAAGTAGACACAAATTTAATATGTTAAATAAGTTAAATATTAAGTTGCATGTTTCCACATGAAGTAATAAAGAATAAAAATGGAACCAACTATATGATCTTATGGAAATACCCTTTCATAATGCAGAGGGTGCCTAAAATGCTTTGCACTTTAAATGTTGTTTAGTAAGGGATGTCAGTCAAAAGACCCGTGTCAAAGGGAAATATAGGGGTACTGCAGTCCTTTAGTTAGTTCCAGAGGATGGGTTCTACAGTACCTCTATAGGTTTGTTTATATGGAACACTCTAAAGATTTGGTTTCTTTTATATTTCTGTGCATGTCTGGGTCTTTTATATTTCAGGATTGCAAGCTATGATTAGGATTAGTTTCTTAAAAATGTGATAATGACATAGCTTTGGTAAGTATGTAATAATGTGACTAGCAGCTGTAAGGTGACATTTAGAGTAAAATAATGAGTTTCAAAACCTTATAATTGTTACATACCTCACATGGTGATTATAAAAGCTTTCATGTATCAAAAAGGTGTTTACCTCTTAAGGAAAATAACCTGCTATAAAATAATATTTGAACTTAAATATCAAGTCTGGAAAGCTCTGTGAAAAGCAAGATCCTAGACACAGTCCTGTTTCTCTCATAATTTCTCATCTTGAAATAATGCCATTTGCAGCAACATAGATGGACCTAGAGATTTTCATACTGAGGTAAGTCAGACAAAGACAAATATCACATGGTATCACTTATATGTGGAATCTAAAAAAATGATACAAATGAACTTATTTACGAAACAGGAACAGACTCACAGAGATAGAAAACAAATTTATGGTACCAAAGGGGAAAGGGGGAGGAGGGTTAAATTAGGAGTTTGGGATGAACAGAAAAACACGACTATATATAAAATAGATAAACAAAGACATTGTGAGCTAGGTGTGCTACTGTAATTGAAATGATGGTATTTGGTAATTTTTGTTTACTTTTCTAACTTGGATTTAACCCAACTAGCCTCTCATCACATTTGGCAGAAAGCCCAATATTAGTAATTTCTCAGGGCCCCCTGTCCAACACAAACCTTGGGATTAAATATTGCAGGAAATGTGGGAGCCGAACTTCCATTGTTCACTCCGTCATGGTCATTGATGAACTGCTCACTGCTGAAGCCGAGTTAATCTCTTCCAAAGCAGGGAGCCCCATAAACATTAATGCCTACTTCCTCATTGCTAAGGCAGGCTGCTGACCCTCAGTCGTGGCTCATAAGGGTAAGGGGCATAGTGTTCAGACTGCAGGTGTCTATATGTTACTCCCTCACAGGTACTCTGCATTCTCTGGTTGCAGTGAAGGAATTTTTTTTAAAGATATCTGCTTTTCTAAGAACCTTCTTACTTCTCCCTTAACCTTGACATTTAGTTCCCTTTCTTTTTGTAGTTGAATTAATTCCCTTCTCCCTTGAAGTACTGAAGCCATTCTAGGACATGACAGAACACCAAATACTCCTTTCAGGTTCTAGGGAAGTCCAGATATCCAAGACCAAAAATGTGGCTGCTCTGAAGAGAAGTAAGAAGCAAAAGGAAAAAAAAATGTTATTATGCACAATAAGAAGAACCAAACAAATATAAAGTTTTCAGAATATTTTCTGGAAAAGTTAGTTAACAAACACTGCTTGTATTTTTATTTTATTTTTTTTTTCTTTTTGGTAAGCAATCAAAATGGACAGTCTTAGGACCTAACAAGGGAATGTCCTTTCTAGAAAAAATGTTAACAATCAAGGAAAAGGATTCATCAAAAATATGGAAAAGAGAGGCAGAAGTATTCAGATTGCCTTTGAAAAAAAATGCTTGTTTCAGTCAGTGCAGGCTTTTACCTTAAATTGGGTGGTCTTAACAGCAGGCATTTATTTCTCAAGCTTCTGGAGGTGGGAAGTCCAAGGTCAAGGTGCTGGCATACAGTGTCTGGTGAGAACTACTTCCTGGCTTGTAGACAGCTGCCTCTCTCTGTGTGCTCACATGGCCTTTACTCAGTGTATGCTCCTAGAGAGAGAGCTCTCCTGTCCCTTCCTATTCTTTTTTGTCCCTTTTTAAAATTATAGTTGATATATAATATCGGTTTCAGGTGTACAACAGAGGGATTCAATATTTTTACAGATTACACTCCATGTAAAGTTGTTATAAAATATTAGCTATATTCCTGTACTGTACAATATCCTTGTAGATTATTTATTTTATACATAGTGTTTTGTACCTCTTTATCCTTTATTCAGTCTTTCCCCTCCCCCATATCTCTTCCCACTGATATCCCACTGGTAGTTTGTTATCGATACTAGTGCGTCTGTTTCTGTTTTGTCACAGTTTATTGTTTGTTTTATTTTTTTTTATTCCACATATAAGTGATAACATACAGTATTTGTCTTTCTCTGCCTGACTTATTTCACTAAGCACAATTTACTCCAAGTCCCTCAATGTTGTTGCAAGTAGCAAAAAACTCATTATTTTACAGCTGAGTAATATTCCATTGTGTATATACATACACCACATCTTCTTTATCCATCTATCTGTTGATGGACACTTAGGTTGCTTCCATATCTTGACTGTGATAAATAATTATGCTATGAACATTGGGGTGCATGTATCTTTTCGATGAAGGTTTTCATTTTCTTTGGATATACACCAAGGAGTGCATATACCAAGGAGTAGAATTGCTGGATCATATGGTAATTCTATTTTTAGTTTTTTGAGGACCTTCCATACTGTTTTCCATAGTGGCTGCACCAATTTACATTCCTACTAACTGTGCACGAGTGTAGCCTTTTCTCCGTGTCCTCACCAACATTTGTTATTTGTGATCTTTTTGAAGATAGCCTTTCTGACATGTGTGAGGTGAGATCTCATTGTGGTTGTTGATTTGCATTTCTCTAATGATTAGTGATGTTGATGTGCCCGTTGGTCATCTGTATGTCTTCTTTGGAAAAATGTCTATTCAGGTCTTCTGCCCATTTTTATATCGGGCTGTTTTTTGTTTTGGGGTTTTTTTTTTGGCCACATGCAGCTTGCAGGATCTCAGTTCCCTGACCAGGGATTGAACCCAGGACACAGCAGTGAAAGCCCGGAATCCTAACCACGAGGCCACCAGGGAACTCCCCATTGGGTTGTTTTTTGATGGTGAGTTGTATGAGCTGTTTATATATTTTATATATTAACCCCTTATCAGATAAATCATTTGCAAACACTTTCTCATCCTCAGTAGGTTGTTTTTCATTTTGTTGATAGTTTGCTTTGTTGTGTAAAACTTTAAATAGGGTCTATTTGTTTATTTTTGCTTTTGTTTTCTTTGCTGGAGGAGATAGGTTCAAAAAAAAATATTGCTACATCTTATGTCAAAGTGTGTTCTGCCTATGTTTTCCTATGAGTTTTAAGGTTTCCAGTCTTATATTTAGGGCTTCAATCCATTTTGAGTTTATTTTTTGTATATTGTGTGACAAAATGTTCTAATTTCATTCTTTTACATGGAACTGTTGACTTTTCCCAACACCACTTATTGAAGAGACTGTATTTTTCCCATTGTATATTTTTGCATCCTTTGTTATAAATTAATTGACCATATGTGTGTGGGTTTATTTCTGGCCTCTCTATTCTGTTCCATTGATCTGTGTGTCTGTTTTTGTTCCAATACCATTCTATTTGGATTATTGTAGTTTTGTAGCATAGACTGAATTCAGGGAGCTTGATACCTCTAGCTTTGTTCTTTTTTCTCACAACTGCTTTGGAAATTTGGGGTCTTTTGTAGTTCCGTATAAATTTTAGAATTATTCATTCTAGTTCTGTAAAAAAAATATTGTGGATATTTGGATAGGGATTACATTAAATCTCTGTGTTGCTTTTAATAAAATGGACATTTTAACATTATTAATTCTTCCAATCCAAGAACGTGGGGTATCTTTCCATTTCTTTGCATCGTCTTCAGTTTCCTTCATTAATGTTTTATAGTTCTCAGTGTATGTGTCCTTAACCTCTCCAAGGCCCTCCTGCAGTCCCATAGCTTTTTATTTTTTTCCTGTTGCCCTTTTAGTTCTCTAATTTTTATTTTTACATTTTGAACCTATTAAGATTTTCTTCTTTTAATAAAATCTGAGTCTTGCAAATACATGCATTTCTCTCCAAACTATTATTTCTGACAAGAGCTTTTAAAATGTGTCTTAAATATCAAGTCCAAGCAATTATTATTATTTTTTTTTCTTTTAAGCATCACCTTCTTTCTTCATGATCAATAGATACTACTGGCTCTATGTGCTCAGAGATCACATTGTAGCAAGAAATTTTTCTGGAAATATAAACTTTATTCAGTGGAAATCATCCAACCATCCAATAGAGGAATGAAAAATAAATTGTTATATGTATTCAGCAGTTAAAGTGAGTGAAATAGATCTATCTATCTATCTTTATCTCAACATAGACATGTCAGTGTCTAATGTTTAGTGAAATTATGTTTCTGAGGAGACAAATATAATTTTAGCTGCATGATGGATTCATGGACTTTTTTCTTTTTTTTACATTATCAATGTTCTCAATGTTTGAAAGGTTTCATAATATTTTTTAAAAGAAAAATTACCCGCAATTTAATGTTCAAAATATTACCCTTCAACACAGGGTATATATTTGACTTGGGAACTAAAATGTTATCGCTCGAGCAAGGTCTATCTCATATGATTGACCTTCTTCATGTCACTAAACAGGTATCATGCATGTAATACTTTATTTGTTTATTCATTCAATAAACATTCATCAAATGGCGGTATAAAGATGCCACATTGAGTGCATTTATCAATGTAGTTGTACTTATGTGTATAAATAAACACTAATTTAATAACATTTTACCTTGAAAAATAAGTAATATAAATTTTAGTGAATCTCATTTTGTGTTAATTTTTCTGCTCAGTTTTTAAAGACCGTAAATCACTAGTGCCTTATTTAGAAATCTATGGCTATTGGAAAGACTGAGTTTGCATAGAGTGGAGCTTTTAAGGGGGATTAAAAAAGTATATTTACAGGGAGCAAAACAGAAGAGAGGGAGTTGTTTCTCACAAATAAATTATCAAAAGTGTCTGCCCCCATTCCCAAACCCTGCCCCACTCTCACTTGTAGTCAAATCATGTGTATGCCTCATTACTTTATCAGTTCCTCAGGGTAATAATTGCTGAAGTGAAGCTGTAACCAAAGTTCCTGAGTACTTCAGTAAAGAAAATTTAATTTTCCTTCTGTAGTTGAAGGAATACTTTTCTAATAGGACACTATTTGCCTTAAAGTTTGGGGATGGTTTTAACAACAAAGATAACAGAGAGCATGACTTTCTTTTCCCTCCATTGCCACCAAAGACGACATGGCTGTGAGACTGAGTACTAAAGCAGAATGGCGAATAGATGATCCATTTTCCTTATAATTTTCATCAGGCTCTATCATTCTTCCCACCTCCCACCCCCAAGATTCTGCTATAAGTTAAAACTGACTTTGTTTAAAGCCCAGTCAAGAGTGACAACATAAAGGTGGACGTCTGCTCCACCCTGATCATGCTTTGGGCTGTGCAAACAAGAGTGAAGGAAAATTAGGCAGAGTCAGTACTTATTGCATTGAGCTCAAATTGGCTTGCGGGGTGACTACGTTTAGCTAACTTTTAATTTCTTGAAACCATGAATGACTCAGTATGTGTGCATGTGTGTGTGTGTTTGTATGGGTTTTTGGTGGGTAGACATAGCCATGAGTGGTAAGCCCTGAGAAGGGAGTCAGTGGTGATGACAGCTTACTCGGACGTGTTCAGGCCTGGCCCTACACCCCAACCAATTTGCTCCCTCCACCCCCATCCCCACACTTGTGCCATGAAGCAGAAAAATAGATCTGCTCATAAGGTAGATTGCCATTCTATCCCAGATTTTATTTCTTCTCATATCTGTATGAAGGGTAGACTTACGCCACTTTCTAGGGCCTGACTCAATAATTCTATCATGTCTACTGGAAAACACTTAAAAGGACATCTACTCAACAAGGGAGACTTATGTCATTCTTTTAAAAAAAATTACTCATGATATGCAATCTTGGGAGAGCTTCCCCAGTTCAAACACCTAATATTGCCAGTGCTTCAGGCAAAAATGTGGTTTCTTGTTTAAAGATACTAAAAACAAAAAACAAAAACTGTTGACGAGTAAGAATCCAGACAGTCTCACCTAATTTTCTACTATATAAATTGAAGCAGACTTCACAAAATTCAATAATCATGGTGACTTGGTTTTATTTTATGAAAACATGTAGAGAAAAACAATGTAAGAACTAAGAAGGAAATGGTTTTAATTCAGACAACTCTCCAATGAAGCACAATAGAAGAATAACAGTGTAATTAATGCATTTTTTTGACTAACAGATTATTATAGTTGATTTTGTTGTATAAATCTCAGCCTATGATAAGAATTTCTTAATCTCTACTCATGATTACTCCTCTACACAAAAAATGAATTTGTTTTTTGATGAAAGAGCAAATTTAATTTTGGCCCAGGGCGATACAACTTGTTAATCTTTCACTGTCGGGGAATTCAGATACAATTTTTGGAAAATGATGATGGTGTACTGAAAGCTGCCTGGCAAACAGAAACCATCCCAGAATTTTCGGAATAAACATATCAATATCTGACAATGCAGGCTGTTAGGACTCTCTCTGACTTTGGTTTTAGAAAATTCTGTCAAAGCAAGCAATAGCCTTCGTCCTGGTCTCCAATACATTCTAGGTAAATGCATTCACAGCAAGAGCCTATGTGGCTTTATTTGAGGAAGGAGCAAGAGCATGTCCTCTTCCTGATTTGAAAAACTAGGAGCAGCTAGAGATCGGCATTCCCCTTTCCCAAGTCATCTACCCCTGACCAGGCAAAGCTATTAAAGTATTTCTTTTAGACACTGGAGCAGGGATTGGCAAACATTTTCTCTTTATAAAGGGGCGGATAGTAAATATATAGACTTTATAGGCCACTTGGTCTGGGTCACAACTATCCAGTGATGTGTGCTGTTGTAGTGCAAAAGCTGCTATTTACAATATGTAAATGAATGGGCAGGGCTGTGTTCCAATAAAACTTTATTTACAATGGCAGAATGTGGGCCATCCAGGGTTTACTGACCTCTACTCTAGAGCACTGGCTTATCTTTCAGGTCCTATCTCAAGTTAGCTATATAAACAATTTCCTAAGAAAAAGAAAAAGAAAAAAAAAAAATTGAGGAAGTCTTCACTACCCACATTTTGCACTCCTTTTCCTAGATTTGATTTCCAGCCAAAACTATAACATCAAGGTGGGAAGTATTTCTCACCCTGGCAAGAAGTAGTCCCCTGTTCTTTCTGGATGTGAATATGGGTTAAATTTGAAAGACAACTGTGAAATAAAGGACTTGAAGTAAAATGTGGCTCATAGAGGCTGACTGCATGAATTAGCTATGTTTACAGCTTGCTTGGGCAAAAAGGACAGAATCAGGGACTGAATCATTGGTACAAGTAATGGCTGATACTCATTACTTCAGTGTGAAGTGCCAGCCATAGGGCTCCTTTCTTCAATCGTATGTAATGGAGAGGGGCTGTGCAATAGTTGCACATACTCGGCTGAAAGGCAGGGTGGTTCTCAGCAAAGCCTGCCAGGGAAAATAAATGGTTGGTTGAAGAATGGACTGGGAATAATCATAGGAATACTATTGTAATATTTACTACTTAATGAGCACTGTATTAGGCACTGTGTGAACATAACCTCATTTAATTTCAGAATTGCTTTTCCAAGTGAATATTTAGAGATCCCATTATGTGAAGGAAAGAGGACTTAATGGTACCAAAGCCTTGATTTCAGTAAACCAAAAGGAGATGATGAACTTAGGCTGTATGTACTTGAGTTAAAACAAATTCAAGGTGGTGAATAGTACAACTGTGCTATTCAAAATCTGACAGTGACTGGGACCATGACATTAATTTATCTTACAGAGTCTATCATCCTAGCAAACAGCTGCAGCAGAGGACAGGGATGCCGAGGGGAAAGGAATTTGCAAGGGCTATAAATTCAGAGTAAAAATCCAGCTCTATTAGTAACTAGGCAGTTACATAACTATTTTGGATGGTCCATGGATTAGGGTAACCAAATGTCCCAGTGTCTTGGAATGTGAGACTTTCAGTGCTAAAACCTGGAAAAGTTCCTAGCAAGCCAGGAAGGGTGTTATGGATGTACAGGTGTTTGGGGCTTACTAGAGGCTCATGAGCAGGGCTGTGCTGAAGCTGGTTCATAAGTGCTTGTAAGAGCCGATTGTTACATTTTCAGAAATTTTGCAAGCCAGTTTTTAAAGAACTATTATTAAAAATTAAATTATATCAATTAAAATTAATTACATAACATATCAATATGCAAAAGTTACTGCTTTCTAATTTTAGGGTTGTTTTCTCTCATCTATAATTGTGGGGTTATTTATGTTTATTGTATCAATCCATATGGTAGAAATACTGATACTACAAAATTGAGGGCTACTGTGTATCTTTTCCCAACTGTGCATTCGGTGACATCATGCTGGAAGCTTGAAATAGGAAGAAAGGTGCTTTATTTCTCTAGAAAATGATAGGGGCAGTGTTCATAATGCAGATTAAACTTCCAAGTGCATGGCGTCCGTAGCTGTTACATTGTGTATAGCACACACACAAAAGAGGAAATATTCTTCAGCATTTGAGAACTCTTTTCATTAAAAAGTAGCTTACATCATTGACAAATGAGTAAAGTTCAACATGCCTATGATTTCACTGTCATTTTACTCATTAAAGAAAAATATCAACCAGCATTCATGTTGCAACTACACTGGCTCATCAACTGAAACTATAAGTTGGCAACAAATCCAAAAGGTTGGCAAAAAATCAAGTGAAACAACCTGTGAGAATTAATTGGCTATATGGAAATGACAATAATGAATACATTTTATTATTACTTGTAGATTGTGTGCTGCACATCCTTTACATTAGTACAATTTTATGATACATGTCTATATATCCATATCTGTAGGTCTGTAGCTATATACTTTTTTTTTTTTTTTTGCCAGAGAGCTAGTTATTAACTATTTCTAGTACACTACTGCTCATAAATTCAGATATGTGTAGCAGCAGCAAGAAAAACCAAGACTCTAGTAGCTAGTGAGTTTGAGTTTGTACTGGCTGCTTTGTTCAAAACTGAGTGAGCTCTGGGTGTAGCTGTGTCTGGTATTACATGTGTCTGAGAAGAAAGGGTCTTGCAAAGAAAGTGCTGATGATAAATAACATAAGAGACAGCCATCTTTGTGGTGCGCATGCTCTTCTTTCTTCCCTGGTACATAATTATGTTCTGAAGTGGTACTTAATTGCCTAAAAGTCTTCTGTGATTAAAGCCATTTGTGCCACAACATAGGCCACTCAGAATGTAAGTTCTATGAAAAGAGAGACTGAGATTATTTTTTTCCTTGATGAATTCGCAAGATAGATAGTAGGTTCTCAACACCTATGCACTGGGTGCATGAATACATAATTAAATGAGTAAATTCAATGTTATCATCCTTTCTTAATGCTGCAGCCCATGATGTCTCATTTCCTAAGGTTTATTTAAGAGGACAGGGGTAGCAGTAACATTATCATGCTGGCTTACTATTATCCACTTAAATTAGAGCTGGGCTCCCTACCTACCTGTAAGGACAGAGCCAGGGGCTTGGTCTGGAAGCCCAGGGGTTGGAAGTGTCCTGCTTTGAGAGTAACTTTTCTTTGCACTTTTGTATTTACACATAAAATCTTTGCATTTTTCTCCAAAGAGCAACACATTTTTATTACCCTAATAGATCCATTAAGAGTACATTACTTCACTTTTCCTCTGTAAATCTTTGAATAAGACTGGTGTTCTAATTAAATATACTTTGTTTGTCCTATAAGAACTTATGCACATACACTTGGCATGTCCTCCAAGGTTTCATGTAACCCAGTTTGAGAAGTTTTACACAGCTACTAATAAAATCCTCTAAGAATAATTTATGCAAATAATAGAATATTCCTCTAAAAGGTCTTACATTTTAGGTAAAAACAAATAAACCAATAGATATTCCCTCCACCATCATGGTTAAAGAAAAGACCAAAACATTAATAAAAATACAAAATATTTTAATGAAAAATCTATTTCTTAGGGTGTTTAAGGACCATACCAAATATGAATTATATTTTTTATTTTACTTTATTCAAAGAAATTAATTATAATATTCTGAGAGGTCTGTTAGTTACTATTAAAATAACATTTTAAATTCCTTGAATGCTTTACATTATTTTATTCTTTACTCAATTTAATTGCTTAAAAATTTAAACTAAACAACTAAGGAAAGAATGTGATATAAAGTTACTATGACAATATATTCCAGAGCCAGTTACTGACATTCTTGATGATAAAATTAAACAATATTGCCACAATACTCTTATGTTCTTGTCTTTTTGGTAATCATGATTTTTCTCAATGTTTTCCTTTTCCTGTTTCCAGACCTGAGCAAGTTTTTTAACCAAAAACTCACTGAAGTGGCCATGGTGGCAGAGAAGAGGCTACGTATAGACCCAAAAGCATGGGCTCTCTTTTACAAAGGCTCACTTAGTTACTGCTGTCACTATATTCCTCTGGAATTCCTATTGTCTACTTGGTAGCAAGTTAATTCATTGAATCCTTCCATTCTAGACAGGTTATATATTTATTCTAACGGAAAATACATTCTGAGTATGAGTTTGCTATTCATCTTTACAAGGTGCCAATCAGCACCATTATCCAAACAGGGTGTTTAGTGTATCAGCATGGGGTGTCACACATTAAAACTGATCAGGGGACCTTCTTTCCCTCAATGGAATTATGGAAGTGTCTCTAAGACCATGGAATCCAGTTTATCTGCCACGTACTCAACTACTCAGAAGTTTCTAGAGTGTTGGAATGAACAACAAAAGATACAGTTAAAACACCAATTTACAGGCAATAATCTGCAGGTTCAGGGAGTCCATCCTTAGGTATGCAGTATATGAATTGTAGCAAATACTTTAATACTATACTTTGCCCCTAAAAGGAAAAATACAGGGGGAAGAGCAGAAGTTGTCCCACTTAGCATCATTCCCAATTGATCTACTGAGGGACGTTTTACTTCTTGTCTCTGAAACTCTATACTTTGCATGGTTAGAGGTCTTGGCCCCAAACCAGTGTTTTTACAGGATACACTTCAAAAGGCCCATTGAACTCTCAGCTATGGCTGCCACCTGGCTACTTTGGACTTTTTATGTGCATGAGCTAGTAGACAAGACAAGGAATTGACATCTTGCCTTTTTGGACCTCTCTGGTACAATTTATCATGAGTTGGATTTTCTAGAGATGACTGAAGTGGATTTTGGAGTATAAAATGATTATTAGAGACTGAAAGATATGAAAAGAGGAGAAAAGCAGGGTTATGTATAGGGAGAAGTTGAACTATGATGTATATTATACCAAGTTGAACTGTGATGTATATTTTACCAAGTCATGGCCAACTAGTGGGGAGCTTTGGAGCAAGCATTGCTTGTCAGAGTGGACCTCCATCAGATGGAAATGGCTGAGGCTTTACACCTCTATCTCTTTTAGTCACCATATACTGACTACCCCAGGAAAATACTGAAAACTGGCAGCTAGGCATGTCTGTGGATTGTACTTCCCAAAGTGGGCAAAAATTTCTTTCTTGAAAGGAGATCTAAGTAAAGCATCTTCTTGTCTACCTTAAATGTGATCCATCATGACATTGACTTAGATCCAGGGAGCAATTTTATAATAAAGAAGTAGGATAGACATGCAGCCCTATCATATCATCTGGTAGCTACAGCATTAGAGGACATTGTAGAATGACCTCTTAAGCTCAACCAAGAATCTAAAATAGGGATGATAGGCTTGAGTGGATGCTTGGATGTATATATGATACAGGATACAGTGTATACTGAACCAATGGCTATTGAATAGTGCTGTGTCCCCAGTAGTTAAAAAAACATGTCTGCTCTTTCTTATAGAACAATAGAGAAAGAAAGTCGTTATTGTATTCTTGTGTAAAATCAACACTGATAATCATGAAGACCTAGGAACCTAGGGTTGCTAATAGTTATTGCAGAAAGGGTAGAGTATGTCTGGAGGCTGGAAATCACTGTGGTGATATTTCAACAATCAGTGAAAATGGTAAATGTACAATTCCAAGATAACTAGGGGCTCATACTTATTAGAGATTAAATCTAGGCCATTTCATGTAAACAACCTAGATGAGTAGAAGAATGAACAAAGGGAAAAAGAAATCAAGAATTGGTAATAGAAGAGAGTTGCTGAATACCACTACTGCCTTGGAACCTCTTGGAGCTGTAGAACTCCATCTTGTTAAATAACAAGCACTAGCTTGTTATTAACTCTCTAATTTTTCAAAGATTTTGGCTAGCCAATTGCTTGAAATGTCAGTATCCAAATATATACAATATAGGGCATGAATAGATTTGGGTAGTTCAAGGGATGAACTGTAGTAAACACTAATTCCTTATTCTGTGTCCTCTCAGTTTACTTCTGAATTCACTTGAAACTGCAGTGGCTGATTCCCCAACATGCTGCATCCCATGTCGAGCAGCAAGCATCAGCTTCTGTCTGCTTCTCTGCTTAATGCGTTCACCAGCCAGTGCTGTAGGAGCTTCCTCTGCCCACAGGAAGAGCAGCTCAGAAGTGCCTGATATTTAAACTAGAGAAACTCTCAGCCACTTCAACCAGTTAGGGTCACTATTCTCTGGCCCTCTGTAGGACAATTGTGAGACAATTCTATCCCCAGTTGTCCGTATTAGTGTTTATCAAAACTTCTATTGCAGGGGTCCCCAACCCCTGGGCCACAGACTGCTAGTGGTCCGTGGCCTGTTAGGAACCAGGCCACACAGCAGGAGGTGAGTGGCGGGTGAGCGAGCGAAGCTTCATCTGTATTTACAGCCTCTCCCCATCACTCGCATCACTGCCTGAGCTCCGCCTCCTGTCAGATCAGTGGCGGCGTTAGATTCTCACAGGAGTGCAAACACTACTGAGAACTGCGCATGCGAGGGATCTAAGTTGTGCGCTCCTTATGAGAATCTAATGCCTGATGATCTGACGTGGAGCTGAGGCGGTGATGCTAGCACTGGAGAGCGGCTGCAAATACAGATTATCATTAGCAGAGAGGTTTGACTGCACAGAGACCATAATAAATCAATTGCTTGCAGGCTCATATCAAAACCCTATCAGTGAGTGGCAAATGAAAACGAGCTCAGGGTTCCCATTGATTCTGCATTATGGTGAGTTGTACAATTATTTCATTATATATTACAGTGTAATAATAATAGAAATAAAGTGCACAATAAATGTAATGCACTTGAATCATCCCAAAACCATCCCCCCGCCCTGGTCCGTGGAAAAATTGTCTTCCATGAAACCGGTCCCTGGTGCCAAAAATGTTGGGGGCTGCTGTTCTATTGAATTTTCTGTCCTCTGTCTCTTTTTCTGCTTCCTCGTCTGTGCTTCTTTCTTGTCACTTAAATAAATTACTTATGTCCAAACCATAACTTGGTGCCTGCTTTTGGGGAATTCAAACTAAGATGGTGATAATTTCCATGATTACACTTATTGTTAGGTTTTTGAAGGCAATCCATGCTCCCAAAGCAAAATTATATTTAAGTAGCTAAAACTAAGTTGTTAACTGTGTTAATACCCCTCCAAGAAGCAAAGACTAATGGAGTTAAGTACACTCAAAGATTATCATGTTTCATTGACACTGTTTGAGTCAGTTTATGGACAAGCCATTTAATGTATCCAAAGTTTTGCATGTACATTGCAATTTTTGACTTTGAAAGGACCGTTTTACCTTTTCTCAAAGACATGCTCTTCGACTGAGAACTGAAATGCAGTTCAGCCAAGAGGTAAGGTAAAAACTTGATTCTACGTACTTTTGAAGAAATGAATTTAATGACCTGCTTCACATGTTACTCTATATTACTCTAATTTTTCAAGCTGCTCCTACTGGTACCTTTCATGTAGATTGGGTTTCACCCTGTGTACTGGAACCAGTCCTCTTCACAGTCAGGGCTGTTTAAGGAGTAGATGGTTATTGGCCTCTCCTGGGGCCACTGAGCACTGTTCTGACTTTGTACCAATTTCCACTGAAGCTGATGTTCTACTCTTCCTGCCCATAACCCTGTCCAGTTTCTTTTGTTAGCAGACCTTTTACCTATCTCTCCCCACATACTCCCAAGCCACTGTGAAAATATGAGCAAAGTTGGATCAATCAAGTGATCTCTAACAAAACTCCAGCCTTGTTTTATATTATAGGAAGGTGGATAATAGAATTGAAAATCCAAGGACCTGTTGGCCATCTCATTCTTAAGATGGATGGGATGTTATCTAAAGCCTTGCTATAGAGCGTACCCATTATCCTTAGATTTGGGACTTTAACCAGAATTCCAAAATAATAAAACAGTCTTATTCTATGTCTTGTTAGAGGGCAAGGATTATGGAATGGATTCCTTATGACTTTGTGTCTCTGGTTATAGTCATATGTAACTTTACTTCTGCTTTTCCAGGTTACATAGCCCCCTTCCTTCCTTCCTTCCTTCCTTCCTTCCTTCCTTCCTTCCTTCCTTCCTCCCTCCCTCCCTCCCTCCCTTCCTTCCTTCCTTCCTTCCTCTCTCCCTCCCTCCCTCCCTCCCTCCCTCCCTCCCTCCCTCCCTCCTCTCTCCCTCCTCTCCTACCTTCCTACCTTCCTGTTTTTTCTTTCATTCTTTTATTAATATTGGAATTCTCCCATGTGAAACAGAATAAAATTCTAACTTTTTTATCCATTGCCTCGTTCCTATTTAAGTCCTACTGTGTACTGTACTTCAGGTAACATGTTTCTGTCCTGTTACCTATCCTATTTCATAACCGTGAAATAAATGTAGTTTTTTTAATGCATACTTTTTAGAAAGGAAAATGGATTTAGCACTTACTTGAAAAGTACTAGATATAAAAATGAGCCCTTAAGTACTTTTTTCATTACTCTAATATCCTCCACTACAAAAAATACAACAGGGGAGTGCCCTTTATCTCTTTCTCTCTTTCTTCATGAATATATTTTAATATTGATTATACATTTATAAAATGATAATAGAGGCATGTAAAATCTTTATTAATTAAAATGAATACAAATCTGATAGAAATAGTTTGGAAATTTAACTCTTTTCTTGAAAACATGTTGAGAAATGGCAAACGATTTTAGAGATTCCCATAAATATAGTTTATATTATCTAGTCCTCTCATTTTTAGCTCTTAGACTTTGACAAAATACTCCTTTGGACTTTGGAATACATTCTTCCTTTCCACAGTCTAAGACTATTAATCTGATGCCTGTTGGGGTTAAAGGATGACTCCGGGTTAGAACACAGATGGCTGTGGTAATGATAGCATTGGCGCCATTTGGGACAATAATGTCTATAACGTCAAACTGTCCTGAAAGTAAAATATTCTAGGTAGAATGCTAAATCTACTAACCTTGAAAAAGAAACATCCTGAATTTTATTCTTGAGTATCTAGTGTCATTACTTTTTTTCCCTCAATAATCCAATTGTATAGTGACTTTCACAAGGGGCAATATGAAGGTGACACTTTAAGTTTTAGTTCTTATCCAAATGAATGAATCTCAGAAACAGTGAGATTATTTGCCCACCCCCTATTTTGAATTTTACTATCATAGACAGATATCATTTCTCTCCATAACTCCATAAAATATTATAGTAGTTTATTGGTAACCTAGCAAGTCAGAAAAAAGTTTCCTTTATGTCTAATTAAAACCAATTCTAACACAATTACAGTTTTTTCTTCTCAAAGTTTCTATTTACCTGTGTGATTTTCATTTTAATTCTCTCTAGTACTTTTCCAGAGTTTTCTTAAATCGAATTGCCAGGCAACAATTACATGTGAGTGAGTAAATAACAGCCTAAGATTTCTCTCATGTGTTCATGCAGCACCCTGTTGTAAAGTGTCTTTTTTTTCCCCTTACATTAAAGTGTATTGAAAATGATTATATTTTACAACTTACTAGGGTAAAGAGAAGAGACTGGTCACTGTTGGATGGATAAAACCCCTTGGGGAGTCTGACTAGTTCAGCCCCACCCTGAATACATAAAGCCTGATGGGATTGATATCTCAGTCTGCCTGTAAACCATTAGCATCTTAAGAGTGCTCTGACACATTTGTTGGGAAGCTCTTGCTCTATCCCTGTAAAAGACTTGCTAATTAACCATCATTACATTTTTTGACTCATGTTCAGTTTACAATCAAGGATAATCTAAGCCTGGAGGGTAATATTAAATTTTTAATTTTTCACTTTTAGTGGAAAAGGCCTATTTCTTAAAACAAAATATTTACATTATTATTTCTGTAGAGTGAAAAATGTTAAAATAAGCAAATTTCTTCTTCCCCTCTTCTCTTCTTGTCTCCACCACCTGATATTATAATAGATGATGAAACTGTATTTCTACAACAATTTTCTTGAAGTTGTTAACTATGTTAGTATATCATTAATTTTTAAATTATAAATGATATACTTTGAGTGCTACACTTGATTATAGTAGATTAGCAGCAGTTACCAACAGACTCTATCTAAAAATAATTTCTCATTCTTTTCTTTCCAGGTTCTTAGTTCTATCTATACATATTGTTGGACCATATAATATTTGTATTCTTTGTTGTAATTCTAATACATTTGTTTTAAAGTCTTATACTTAAATACAGTGATTCTTGTCAATCCTTTTGCAATGGTTTTCAAATCAATTCTTGATTGTGTGAAATTTATTCTCTAATAGCTTTCTTGAGAAAGACTCATGAAGATGAATTTTTGTGTACTCAAAACTCTCTGAAGCTTCTATACTTGAAGGACAGACATGTAAAAATAAACGACTTGACTTACATTTTCTTTCCTTGAGTACTTTTCTTTCCTTGAGTATCTTGTTAGAGTGAATATTACTGGGTGGAAATCTGAGGCCATCTTACTTTTTGCACTTATAAGCCAATCAGTTTTTGCCAGGTTACTCCCCAAATGCTTTATCTTTAGATTCTACTAACCTTTTTAAAGAATATGTTTCAGCATGAACCATTCTGAATCAAGTTTATCTAGAACATAGTATAACTTTCAGTATGCATATTTGTCTTCTTTTCTTCCTTTTTTTATTTCTAGAAAGTTAATTTTTTTTCTAAAAAGCATATATACCTTACTTTGATTTTCGTTTGGAAAGAGCTCTAAATTTGTACATGTTGGATTTCCTTTGCCTCTTTTCTATATATAAATTTTCTCTCTAATCCTTCTACTATTTAGATCTATTACTTCTTGGTTGCTTTTTAGATTATATTTGCACAGTCTATTTCTTTTATGTGCTGGCCAGTACTGTTTTTAATTTTGTGAGATATTTGCCTTTTCACTTCTAACTTCTGGCAATCTCAGATCACCCCTCTGCTCAAAGCCCACCTCCTCGTGACTCGTTAGATCTTACACAGTCTTGCTTTCCTTTACCTCCCTGATTTAATTTCCTACTCCTCTTCCTTGATTTTCTCAGCTCCAAGACACTGCTCCTTGGTGTTCTTGGAACAGGCCAGGCATGCTCTTGAGAGACTTGGCTGTTCTCTCTTGCTAGCATGTTTTCCCTCAGTTGTCAACATCACTAACTGCCTCATTTCCTTCAGATCTTTTCTGCAAAAGTCACGAAGACACTTTCCCTGGCTGGCCCAATCTACAGCTTCAATCCTCTTCCAAAATTTCATATTCTCGTTTTGCTTTTTTTTTTTTCTCCCTTGGCTATTAACACTACCAGTGCACTATTTTACTTCTTTACCTTGATTATGGTTTTCCTAATAGAGTAAAAAAACTCATTATAAGGAGGTTTTGTCTCTTTACTACTACATCTTCAGCACCTGACAAAGAATAGTTCATTAAATAGTATTAAACAAATGAATAAAGTCATTAAAGACTCTTTCCAATTTATTTCCCAAATATTTTATTTAAATATTTGCCATCAGATTTTAAACTTCAAGTTCTTCATAATCCAATATTTTTTCTTATAGCTTTTTTTTATAAGTATTTTAATTAATTAATTTATTTATTTTATTTTTGGCTGTGTTGGGTCTTCATTTCTGTGCGAGGGCTTTCTCTAGTTGTGGCAAGTGGGGGCCACTCTTCATCGTGGTGCACGGGCCTCTCACTATCGCGGCTTCTCTTGTTGCAGAGCACAGGCTCCAGACGTGCAGGCTCAGTAGTTGTGGCTCACGGGCCTAGTTGCTCCGCGGCATGTGGGATCCTCCCAGACCAGGGCTCGAACCCGTGTCCTCTGCATTGGTAGGCAGACTCTCAACCACTGCGCCACCAGGGAAGCCCTCTTATAGCTTTTTATACCACATAATTTTATTGATGTATTTTCCTTATTCTTTCTGAAGCTATTAAATCATTTTAGCACTTTTCTTCGGATCACTGCTTTGTACTACTCTCCAATTTCCTTTAATTTAACCTTTATTTAAACACATGGGAACTAAATTACATGGAAATGCATCATTGTAGCTTCTGGATTGCCGGGCTTACTCTAGGATATTAGATCTGGACTTTTTAAAAAAATTATTATCCGATACCCAGTTCCAGTGGCTTGAGGTTTTTCCCTGGAGCTAATAAACTTCCCCAGAGAGGACTTACCCACTTTATGCATAAGAAGAAGCCACTAAGAAGCTTAACTCTGGCTGCCCAAGTTCTCAGGCCAAATAGAGGAAGGATATTGGAACTTACCACTTAACAGGAAGAATTTCCCTTAATCTCCTTTTCCAGTATGGTTTCCACATCCTCACTGGGAGCCATGTGTTTCCCACTACTACAGCTCCCTAGTTCAATCTAGGGAGGAAAATTCTAGTTTTCCCATGAGTGGGGAAAAGTGTTCTTACCCACAGGATAGGGCAGAGGATCTGTAACCCAGCTTCAGAGAGGTCTGTTCCCTCAAACTCCTCAATTTCTCTGAGATTATTTGGTGTTAGTTTGCTCCATAGTTCCTCTATAACCAATTTAGAATTCAGCTTTCTAAGTCATCTAATAGTAAAGTATCTGTCTTCCAAATTTCAAATTTCATTTGTGTAATTACCTTTCCTATTCTTTGTCTTTTTTCTTTCTTTTTTTTTCCTTTTTTTAAATCTTGGTAGTGTAATTTCAGGAGGGAGCAGAGAAAATCACATTTTTCAATTAGTTCATTTTAAATGGTAAAATTATTTAAAGAGTTTTGGTTTTACATATTTAATGAACAATTTTTAGTTTATTTTATGCATAATATTTAGTTAAGAAATTTAGAACAGCTGAAGAATTTAGGCCATTTAATTTCCCATATTCCTTATTTAGATGAGATGAGAGTTATCACAATAGAGTAGAAAAAACAGTGTAATTTTTAGATATCAGAAGGCCAGGATATGAGTTGTGACTGTGCCATTAATTCTGTTCTTAGGTGGTTCTTTACCTTTCTGGGCCTCAGTTTCCAACTCCTTAAATTGATAGGTTTAGATAACTTTAAGACTATTCTAAAATAAATATTTTACTTTTTATTAATATAAGTAGGGAAATTGTGCATTTTAGCACAGATTCCACTCAATTACACCCCAGATATGCAAATTGATTCTATTGTGCTGACATTTAATCGAGATTATTTCTGATTTCATTTTTTATTTCATTATTGTGAGTGATCTGTGACAATTTGCTTCTCTACAGCAATACTGGAAAAATTTAATCAGACTCAATTAGCAAAATTTTACTATGCTCATAGGCCCTGTTGAAGGTATTATTTGTCAGATGAATACGGAAAGCATTAAAACTGGACAATTACTTGGAGATGGTTGATCCAACCTCTTCCTTTCACAAATGAGGGATATGGATGGGATAGTGATATGGATGGCTCAGGATCACAGTGAGAATTAATTAAATGTTTTTGCCAAGACCTGAACTGTGTTATTCCAAATCATGACACATTCATGAGTCTGCCACTGTTATTGTTGTAGTCATTTTCTTTAGTTTGTTTTATTGTGTTTTTTTGTTCTGTTCTATTTTATTGGCCCATACACTGCTTTTAAACAGAGATCAACCATGTCCACCTTGACCTAGCTCTTAAATTGGTAATTGGGCTTAGATTCTCACCAGTAGCCACACAGTTTACTCATTCTTGCAGACACTTTTTACTTTTCCATTGTTAAGTACTGATTCAATACATACATTAATTCTTAGTTTCACTTCTCATCTTGTTAAAAAACATTACCAACATGTAGTAAAAGGGATAAAGGGAGCTTACAAAAACGACGAAATGTTATCCTCAGAAATTTTAGATGAAAATAAGAATCCTTACTGAAACATTAAAGACTGTTCTCTTAGATTTGTTCAATAATTAGAATTACAGTAAATAAATAATATTTTGGCATTCTTTCAGAATTTTATCATTTGGCAGTTGAATATAATATAAAATGATATCTTCACTTTAAGGCATACTTTGTTTCTTTCAGAGCAAAAAGAATCTTTTTCAAGAGTAAGTATTTTCAGGAATTCCCTGGTGGTCCAGTGGTTAGGACTCGGTGCTTTCACTGCTGTGGCTTGGGGTCAATCACTGTTTGGGGAACTAATATCTCACAAGCCACATGGTGTGGCCAAAAAAAAAAAAAGTGGGTATTTTCAATGGCATGATAAAAGCTAGTGGCCAGGGGTCAGGAGGGAGGGATTCAGTTTTACTTAAGGCAAATGTGCTTTATGACATAATTTACCAGAGTGTAGCTGTTCTCTGTAGGTAGTAATAATTTGGGAAATTCCTTTCTTGTATATTTTTAGGCAAATAATAAATTCCATGAGTACTCTCAGGAATGGCACTAAAAATGTTAGATTAGGAATTAATAGGCATCAGTTAACTTACTCATTTTCATTCAATGTCTATTAGATACCTAATTAAATTCTGTAATTTTGATTTAAAAAAACCTTTGATGTAGGAAGTTTTTACATCAAAATTCTTAAATTTCTAAATGATAAATTTTCATGTTGGTCATGACGATATTTCTCTTAATGCATTCTACTCTTCAAAGTTAAGGGAAAAATACTTCAAATTCTATAACAGAGGTAAAAACGGGGATCCTAGCAATCCTTGTCTTTAAAGATTTGTAAGCTAAGTCAATAATTCAAATAATAAATAAAACTTTTCACTAAAATGCAAAAAAAAAATAACTGAGTAATTATAAAACGATTTTACATTTTGGAATTTTAAATCAATCCCAGTGGATTACAGGACCTACAAGCTTATTATTGACACCAAAGTTATAGAACATTTGTATTTGCTTCTGTGATGTGGTTCAAGGGCTATGATTTGATTAAGTCCTGTCTGTTTCATTTGTATTTATTTTTGTTTTTATAGTTTTGCTACTTTCAACTTTGTAACAGTCAATTTTCCCCTTAGCCTTCACTACTAAGACAAACTCTCTCTCTCTTCCCCTTAAAAATAAGTTATTTTCCACTAACATTACAAATCTAACCAAAGGGTCTAACAGAACTTGAAAGTTAAAAAGATCATAGGGCAGCAGGAAAAAGACATCATAGCTACTACAACTTATCCTTGCTCAGTATAATAAATTTCATGTATTGTCATTCAATAACTTTTCTTTCTCTAACTTTTAGAGTTTTTTAAATCTTTTTTCAGATGCAAATATGGTTCAAATACTAAAATGAAGACGTTTTCAGAGTGAGGAGTATGAAAGATTGTTGATGTTTCTTTATGAAAGAAAATAAATGTACAGAATAATTTTTCTGGCTTCACAGAAACTTTTCTGTCTATACATCAACAATTATTGTCAGTGAAGGCAGCATCTTCCCTAGGTAATGCAGGTGTGTGTCTGCACTGATAGAGGGAGCCAGACTGTGACAAGTTCTTCACTACCTTACACCAGCTTCCCGTTTCCTCCTCCAATAAAAAATAAATTGAAAAAACAACAGGAAAATTGTGTGCATAAAAACATCAAAGTTGCCTTGAAAGGAAGAGAGCTTACATGCAGCATACTATCTGAGTGGTGTGTGAAAATGCAGATTTCTTTTTTTTTTCTTTTTTAACATCTTTATTAGAGTACAATTGCTTTAAAATTGTGTGTCAGTTTTGGCTTTATAACAAAGTGAATCAGTTATGCATATACATATGTCCCCATATCTCTTCCCTCTTGTGTCTCCCTCCCTCCCACCCTCCCCATCCCACCCTTCTAGGTGGTCACAAAGCACCCAGCTGATCTCCCTGTGCTATGCGGCTGCTTCCCACTAGCTACCTATTTTACGTTTGTTAGTGTATATATGTCCATGCCACTCTCTCACTTTGTCCCAGCTTACCCTTCCCCCTCCCCGTACCCTCAAGTCCATTCTCTAGTAGGTCTGCATCTTTATTCCCGTCTAGCCCCTAGGTTCTTCTGACCATTTTTTTTTTTTTTTAGATTCCATATATATGTGTTAGCATACGGTATTTGTTTTTCTCTTTCTGACTTACTTCACTCTGTATGACAGTCTCTAGGTCCATCCATCTCACAACAAATAACACAGTTTCGTTCCTTTTTATGGCTGAGTAATATTCCGTTGTATATATGTGCCTCATCTTCTTTATCCATTCATCCGATGATGGACACTTAGGTTGCTTCCATGTCCTGGCTATTGTACATAGAGCTGCAATGAACATTGTGGTACATGACTCTTTTTGAATTATGGTTTTCTCAGGCCCAGTACTGGGATTGCTGGGGCATTTGGTAGTTCTATTTTTAGTTTTTTAAGGAACCTCCATACTGTTCTCCATAGTGGCTGTATCAATTTACATTCCCACCAACAGTGCAAGAGGGTTCCCTTTTCTCCACACCCTCTCCAGCATTTATTGTTTGTAGATTTTTTGATGATGGCCATTCTGACTGGTGTGAGGTGATATCTCATTGTAGTTTTGATTTGCATTTCTCCAATGATTAATGATGTTGAGCATTGTTTCATGTGTTTGTTGGAAATCTGTATATCTTCTTTGGAGAAATGTCTATTTAGGTCTTCTGCCCATTTTTGGATTGGGTTGTTTGTTTTTTTGATATTGTGCTGCATGAGTTGCTTGTATGTTTTGGAGATTAATCCTTTGTCAGTTGCTTCATTTGCAAATATTTTCTCCCATTCTGAGGGTTGTCTTTTCATCTTGTTTATGGTTTCCTTTGCTGTGCAAAAGCTTTTAAGTTTCATTAGGTCCCATTTGTTTATTTTTGTTTTTATTTCCATTTCTCTAGGAGGTGGGTCAAAAAGGATCTTGCTGTGATTTACGTCATAGAGTGTTCTGCCTATGTTTTCCTCTAAGAGTTTGATGGTGTCTGGCCTTACATTTAGGTCTTTAATCCATTTTGAGTTTATTGTTGTGTATGGTGTTAGGGAGTGTTCTAATTTCATTCTTTTACATGTAGCTGTCCAGTTTTCCCAGCACCACATATTGAAGAGGCTGTCTTTTCTCCACTGTATATTCTTGCCTCCTTTATCAAAGATAATGTGACCATATGTGCGTGGGTTTATCTCTGCGCTTTCTATCCTGTTCCATTGATCTAAATTCCTGTTTTTGTGCCAGTATCATACTGTCTTGATTACTGTACCTTTGTAGTATAGTCTGAAGTTAGGGAGCCTGATTCCTCCAGCTCCGTTTTTCTTTCTCAAGATTGCTTTAGCTATTTGGGGTCTTTTGTGTTTCCATACAAATTGTGAAATATTTTGTTCTAGTTCTGTGAAAAATGCCAGTGGTAGTTTGATACGGATTGCATAGAATCTGTAGATTGCTTTCCATAGTAGAGTCATTTTCACAATGTTGATTCCTCCAATCCAAGAACATGGTATATCTCTCCATCTTTTTGTATCATATCATCTTTAATTTCTTTCATCAGTGTCTTATAATTTTCTGCATACAGGTCTTTTGTCTCCTTAGGTAGGTTTATTCCTAGGTATTTTATTCTTTTGGTTGCAATGGTAAATGGGGGTGTTTTCTTAATTTCACTTTCAGCTTTTTCAGCATTAGTGTATAGGAATGCAAGAGATTTCTGTGCATTAATTTTGTATCCTGCTACTTTACCAAATTCATTGATTAGCTCTAGTAGTTTTCTGGTAGCATCTTTAGGGTCCTCTATGTATAGTATCATGTCATCTGCAAACAGTGACAGCTTTACTTCTTCTTTTCCAATTTGGATTCCTTTTATTTCTTTTTCTTCTCTGATTGCTGTGGCTAAAACTTCCAAAACTATGTTGAATAATAGTGGTGAGAGTGGGCAACCTTGTCTTGTTCTTGACCTTAGTGGAAATGGTTTCAGTTTTTCACCATTGAGGATGATGTTGGCTGTGGGTTTGTCATATATGGCCTTTATTTTGTTGAGGAAAGTCCCCTCTATGCCTACTTTCGGGAGGGTTTTTATCATAAATGGTATTGAATTTTTTCGACAGCTTTCTCTGCGTCTATTGAGATGATCATTTGGTTTTTCTCCTTCAATTTGTTAACATGGTGTATCATGTTGATTGATTTGTGTATATTGAAGAATCCTTGCATTCCTGGGATAAACCCCACTTGATCATAATGTATGATCCTTTAATGTGCTGTTGGATTCTGTTTGCTAGTATTTTGTTGAGGATTTTTGCATCTATGTTCATCAGTGATATTGGCCTGTAGTTTTCTTTCTTTGTGACATCTTTGTCTGGTTTTGGTATCAGGGTGATGGTGGCCTCGTAGAACGAGTTGGGGAGTGTTCCTCCCTCTGCAATATTTTGGAAGAGTTTGAGAAGGATAGGTGTTAGCTCTTCTCTAAATATTTGATAGAATTTGCCTGTGAAGCCATCTGGTCCTGGGCTTTTGTTTGTTGGAAGATTTTTAATCACAGTTTCAATTTCAGTGCTTGTGATTGGTCTGTTTATATTTTCTATTTCTTCCTGGTTCAGTCTCGGAAGGTTGTGCATTTCTAAGAATGTGTCCATTTCTTCCAGGTTGTCCATTTTATTGGCATAGAGTTGCTTGTAGTAATCTCTCATGATCCTTTGTATTTCTGCAGTGTCATTTGTTACTAATCCTTTTTCATTTCTAATTCTATTGATTTGAGTCTTCTCTTTTTCTTGATAAGTCTGGCTAAAGGTTTATCAATTTTGTTTATCTTCTCAAAGAACCAGCTTTTAGTTTTATTGATCTTTGCTATCGTTTCCTTCATTTCTTTTTCATTTATTTCTGATCTGATCTTTATGATTTCTTTCCTTCTGCTAACTTTGGGGTTTTTTTGTTCTTCTTTCTCTAATTGCTTTAGGTGTAAGGTTAGGTTGTTTATTTGAGATGTTTCTTGTTTCTTAAGGTAGGCTTGTATAGCTATAAACTTCCCTCTTAGAACTGCTTTTGCTACATTCCATATGTTTTGGGTCGTTGTGTTTTCATTGTCATTTGTTTCTAGGTTTTTTTGATTTCCTCTTTGATTTCTTCAGTGATCTCATGGTTATTAAGTAGTGTGTTGTTTAGCCTCCATGTGTTTGTATTTTTTACAGATTTTTTTCCCTGTAATTGATGTCTAGTCTCATAGCATTGTGGTCAGAAAAGATACTTGATACGATTTCAATTATCTTAAATTTACCAAGGCTTGATGTGTGACCCAAGATATCATCTATCCTGCAGAATGTTCCATGAGCACTTGAGAAGAATGTGTATTCTGTTGTTTTTGGATGGAATGTCCTATAAATATCAATTAAGTCCATCTTGTTTAATGTAGCATTTAAAGCTTGTGTTTCCTTATTTATTTTAATTTTGGATGATCTGTCCATTGGTGAAAGTGGGGTGTTAAAGTCCCCTACTATGATTGTGTTAGTGTCAATTTCCCCTTTTATGGCTGTTAGTATTTGCCTTATGTATTGAGGTGCTCCTATGTTGGGTGCATAAATATTTACAATTGTTATACCTTCTTCTTGGATCGATCCCTTGATCATTATGTACTGTCCTTCTTTGTCTCTTGTAATAGTCTTTGTTTTGAAGTCTATTTTGTCTGATATGAGAATTGCTACTCCAGCTTTCTTTTGATTTCCATTTGCTTGGAATATCTTTTTCCATCCCCTCACTTTCAGTCTGTATGTGTCCCTAGGTCTGAAGTGGGTCTTTTGTAGACAGCATATATACGGGTCTTGTTTTTGTATCCATTCAGCCAGTCTATGTCTTTTGGTTGGAGCATTTAATCCATTTACATTTAAGGTAATTATCAATATGTATGTTCCTATTCCCATTTTCTTAATTGTTTTGGGTTTATTATTGTAGGTCTTTTCCTTCTCTTGTATTTCCTGCCTAGAGAAGTTCCTTTAGCATTTGTTGTAAAGCTGGTTTGGTGGTGCTGGATTCTCTTAACTTTTGCTTGCCTGTAAAGCTTTTAATTTCTCCATCAAATCTGAATGAGATCCTTGCTGGGTAGAGTAATCTTGGTGGTAGGTTTTCCTCTTTCATCACTTTAAATATGTCCTGCCACTCTCTTCTGGATTGCAGAGTTTCTGCTGAAAGATCAGCTGTTAACCTTATGGGGATTCCCTTATGTGTTACTTGTTGTTTTTCCCTTGCTGCTTTTAATATTTGTTCTTTGTATTTAATTTTTGATAGTTTGATTAATATGTGTCTTGGCGTGTTTCTCCTTGGATTTATCCTGTATGGGACTCTCTGTGCTTCCTGGACTTGATTAACTATTTCCTTTCCCATATTAGGGAAGTTTTCAACTATAATCTCTTCAAATATTTTCTCAGTCCCTTTCTTTTTCTCTTCTTCTTCTGGGACCCCTATAATTTGAATGTTGGTGTGTTTAATGTTGTCCCAGAGTTCTCTGAGACTGTCCTCAATTCTTTTCATTCTTTTTTCTTTATTCTGCTCTGCAGTAGTTATTTCCAATATTTTATCTTCCAGGTCACTTATCCGTTCTTCTGCCTCAGTTATTCTGCTATTGATCCCTTCTAGAGAATTTTTAATTTCATTTATTGTGTTCTTCATCTCTGTTTGTTTGCTCTTTAGTTCTTCTAGGTCCTTGTTAAACATTTCTTGTATTTTTTCCATTCTGTTTCCAAGATTTTAGATCATCTTTACTATCATTGTTCTAAATTCTTTTTCATTTAGACTATGTATTTCCTCTTCATTTGTTAGCTCTGGTGGGTTTTTGCCTTGCTCCTTCATCTGCTGTGTGTTTCTCTGTCTTCTCATTTTGCTTAACTTATTGTGTTTGGAGTCTCCTCTTCTCAGGCTGCAGGTTCGTAGTTTCCATTGTTTTCGGTGTCTGTCCCCAGTGGCTAAGGTTGGTTCAGTGGGTTGTGTTGGCTTCCTGGTGGAGGGGACTAGTGCCTGTGTTCTGGTGGATGAGGCTGGATCTTGTCTTTCTGGTGGGCAGGTCCACATGTGGTGGTGTGTTTTGGGGTGTCTTTGGCCTTATTATGATTTTAGGCAGCCTCTCTGCTAATGGATGGCATTGTGTTCCTGTCTTGCTAGTTGTTTGGCATTGGGTGTCCAGCACTGTAGCTTGCTAGTCGTTGAGTGGAGCTGAGTCTTGGTGTTGAGATGGAGATCTCTGAGAGATTTTCAGCATTTGATATTACGTGGAGCTGGGAGGTCTCTTGTGGACCAGTGTCCTGACCTTGGCTCTCCCACCTCAGAGGCACAGCCCTTACGCCTGGCTGGAGCACCAAGAGCCTGTCATCCACACGGCTCAGAATAAAAGGGAGAAAAAAAAGAAAGAAAGAAAGAAGAAGATAAAATAAAATAAAGTAAAATAAAATATAGTTGTTAAAATAAAAAATAATTATTAAGAAAATAAATTTTTTTAAGTAATAAAAAAGAAAAAAAAAAAAACGGACATACAGAACCCTAGTACAGATGGTAAAAGCAAAGCTATACAGACAGAAACATACACATACACACTCACAAAAAGAGAAAAAGGGAAAAATATACATATATCGTTGCTCCCAAAGTCCACCTCCTCAATTTGGGATGATTCGTTGTCTATTCAGGTATTCCACAGATGCAGGCACATCAAGTTGATTGTGGAGATTTAATCCGCTGCTCCTGAGGCTGCTGGGAGAGATTTCCCTTTCTCTTCTTTGTTCGCACAGCTCCCGGGTTTCAGCTTTGGATTTGGACCCACTTCTGCGTGTAGGTCGCCTGAGGGCGTCTGTTGTTCGCTCAGACAGGACGGGGTTAAAGGAGCAGCTGCTTCGGGGGCTCTGGCTCACTCAGGCCGGTGGGGGGGGAGGGAGGGGTACAGATGCGGGGAGAGCCTGCGGCGGCAGAGGCCGGCGTGACGTTGCACCAGCCTGAGGCGCGCCGTGCGTTCTCCCGGGGAAGTTGTCCCTGGATCACGGGACCCTGGCCGTGGCGGGTTGCACAGGCTCCCGGGAGGGGAGGTGTGGATAGGGACCTGTTCTTGCACACAGGCTTCTTGGTGGCTGCAGCAGCAGCCTTAGCGTCTCATGCCAGTTTCTGGGGTCCACGCTGATAGCCCCGGATCACGCCCCTCTCTGGAGCTCCTTTAAGCAGCGCTGTTAATCTCCTCTCCTCACGCACCAGGAAACAAAGAGGCAAGAAAAAGTCTCTTGCCTCTTCGGCAGCTGCAGTCTTTTTCCCGGACTCCCTCCCGGCTAGCACCGAAGCCCGAGCCTTAGCTCCCAGCCCCCGCCCGCCCCGGCGGGTGAGCAGACAAGCCTCTCGGGCTGGTGAGTGCTGCTCGGCACTGATCCTCTGTGTGGGAATCTCTCCACTTTGCCCTCCGCACCCCTGTGGCTGCGCTCTCCTCCGTGGCTCCGAAGCTTCCCCCCTCCGCCACCTGCAGTCTCCACCCACGAAGGGGCTTCCTAGTGTGTGGAAACCTTTCCTCCTTCACAGCTCCCTCCCAGTGGTGCAGGTACCATCCCTATTCTTTTGTCTCTGTTTTTTCTTTTTTCTTTTACCCTACCCAGGTACGTGGGGAGTTTCTTGCCTTCTGGGAGGTCTGAGGTCTTCTGCCAGCGTTCAATAGGTGTTCTGTAGGGGTTGTTCCACATTTAGATGTATTTCTGATGTATTTGTGGGGAGGAAGGTGATCTCCGTGTCTTACTCTTCCGCCATCTTGAAGTTCCTCTCCAGATTTCTTAATACTGGATTTCATGCTCCATGTAGACCTCATCCACCTTTTTTACCTTTCATGCCCAGCGTAGCGTCCAATGCTTAGTTGATCCCCAGGAGCTAGTGTTGTTTTTTTGATATAATTTTCGTATATTGTTTCGTACCATCTAGTTGTTTCGATACAGAAAATTTTGTTTTACTTATTTTTTTTTTATTTTTTAGGGGAAAGGGTTACATTATTTGTGAATTTACTCAGACCTGTCAAGGGGATGTTTAATTAAGATGGCTCTGCTGAGTGTCAACAGGAATACCTGGGCATTATCAAATAAGAATGTCCAGGAATTGGGCAGAGACCTCTGCATGCTTGGCAGTCCTTCTAGGTAGTTCTGATATACATGGAGTAGGAGGACTATAAACTAGATAAAAAAACAAGCTGAATAGGGAGCTGGATGTTGGGGCATGATGAGACATGAAGAAGGGAAAACATTTCTGTATATTTAATTCTTTTTTTTTTTTTAATTATTAGCACCATTTTAATTATTTATTTAATTATTTATTTATTTATTTATTTGGCTGTGTTGGGTCTTCGTTTCTGTGCAAGGGCTTCTTCTAGTTGCAGCAAGCGGGGGCCACTCTTCATCGCGGTGCGTGGGCCTCTCACTATTGTGGCCTCTCTTGTTGCGGAGCACAGGCTCCAGACGCGCAGGCTCAGTAATTGTGGCTCACGGGCCCAGTTGCTCCGCGGCATGTGGGATCTTCCCAGACCAGGGCTCGAACCCGTGTCCCCTGCATTGGCAGGCAGATTCTCAACCCCTGCGCCACCAGGGAAGCCCTGTATATTTAATTCTTTACAATATTATCCATTGCTTTTATACATTTCTCAGCTGAAGGAGAACGTATGAAAGTGAGACTGTTGGTGGTGGTGATTGCTAATTTGAAGAAAATGTAAGATTAAAAAAGTACATATATTCTAAAGCTAAGCAAGCGTACATAGTACATATGTGAGTAAGCATATATGATCTTTTTCCCAAACAGTAATATACACCTAAATATATTAACCACTTTTAAACTCATACATCTGAAAAGACTTCTCTCAGTGGATAGACTGAATTGAATAGAATTATGAGGGGGAGAACTGTGTGATAAATATTTCTTTCATTGCTTTTATATTTCTTTCCTTTTTCTATATGGAAGAAAATAGCTTATATAAAAAGCCAAAGTTATTGAAAACACATTTTTACTATAAACCAACCAAGAAATTTTAAGTTTCACTGTGTGCGTGTCTGTGTCCTTGCGTCTGTCAAGTTGAAGGTGTAAGAAGGTTGAGCCAGCTAAATGCTGCCATGGGCAGGAAATTTTTATTATCATGATAGCTGGAGAACTGGGCTCAGGAAATAACTTTTCTCTTAAAAATCTGTCTCTAAGTATGGTAATTTTCCTGAAATGTCATTATTATGCATTTGGAAGTAATAAAAATGTTAGGGGCACTCACAGGAGCAATAACTCAAGCACTTTTCCCTTTTGCAGGGTTGTTCAGTGGTTGGTTCCGCTATTAAACTTGTGTTTCTTTTTTTTTTTTTTGAGGGAAGTGCATTTGCTGAGTCACTTTTGCTCTGAAGCATTTATCTTTGTTTGAAAATACATTGGTATCCCTTACAATACTGGTATGTCTTTACATTTACTGGGGGATAAGTAAACTTGAAAGTATATTTAAATGTAGCAATATTTATACATGCATTAAAAACAGACACAATAGCTGTGTACATTTATTTAGTAATTGTAAATAAATATGTTAAGAATCGTAGTTTTCCTCATGTGGTAGTAGACATAGGAAAGTGTTCTACCTTTATTGTTATTCTTCTTTCTTCCTCTTTCTCCTTCATTTTTTTTTCTCTCTCCCTCCATTGCTATCCTTATCTAATGCAGTTCGTCAGCCCAATAGAGAACATGTTGATCATTTGCAATGGCTATGTTTCTTATGATCTGGTGGATAGCTAATCTTAGAGAAAACCAAGAGGAAGACAAATCTATTAAACCAGCTTACGTGGGACTGAAGCTTCCTGGGAAACTGGACTTTGGTTTCTAAAACAGAGATAGTCCAGCGAAAACTGAGTCTTTTTGGCAACCTACTGCAAGCTTTTATGGAAAGAAAAAACAACAAAAACAAAAAATGACAGTTCTTTTATTTAAAAAATATATTTTTCTAGAAAACAGAAATCTTTCTGTTTTACTGAATACTTTAGTGATTGTGTTTACCTCCAATCATCGTGTAGCACAAAGCAGAGTATTAAAAAAAAAGAGAAATCTCTATGTGAGATTAATTCAACAAATTCATCAGAAATCAATGTTTTTAGGAAGAGAATTCTCTTCATGGAAATACTGCGAAGAATTACAGACAAGACCCAGTGTATTGGCTCAATATTTAGTAACAAAATTTCATATGTATTTAAAATAATCATGCTGTTGGTTAGGAAAAGAAAAAAGAAAAATAGCAAAAGATTGCAGAGAATAAACAAACTACCCGTGGATAATTAACTTTATCAAAGAAAAAAATTGCACTGGACTGAGTTAAACAGGCAAAGAAGACTTTATCTAACACTATTGCAATAAAGGAGAGAAAGTGACTTCAACTTGCCTTAAAAGTCAGGAGAATTTTTTTTTTTTTTTTAAACTTTGGGTTTATTTATTTATTTTTTTATTTATTTATGGCTGTGTTGGGTCTCCGTTTCTGTGCGAGGGCCTTTTCCAGTTGCGGCAAGTGGGGGCCACTCTTCATCGCGGTGCGCGGGCCTCTCACTATCGCGGCTTCTCTTGTTGCGGAGCACAGGCTCCAGACGCGCAGGCTCAGTAATTGTGGCTCACGGGCCTAGTTGCTCCGCGGCATGTGGGATCTTCCCAGACCAGGGCTCGAACCCGTGTCCCCTGCATTGGCAGGCAGATTCTCAACCACTGCGCCACCAGGGAAGCTCAGTAAGGAGAATTTTTAAGCACTAGAGTAAGTTAGTAAAAAAAGAGTGGAAGAAGTTACGAGGAAGGCTGGCCAATAGGATTTGGCCATCTGTGTTTGGCACCTCTCTAAGTTAGGCTCCTACCCTTCCACAGAGACTGGCAGATAGGGGTGCTGTCTCAGTCTGCTCAGGCTGCCATAACAAAATATCACAGGCTGGGTGGCTTAAACAACAGAAATTTATTTTCTCACAGGTCTGGATGCTAGGGATTCCAGGATCAAGGTGTCAGCAGAGTTGGATTCTAGAGAGGGCTGTCATCCTGGCTTGAAGATGATGACCTTGCTGCTGTGTCCTCACAAAGGCAAGAAAGAGAGAGAGATTTGAGATTTCTCGGTTTTTTTTTTTTTCTTTCATAATGACACCAGTTATATTGTATCAAAGCTTCATGTTTATGATTCTATTTAAGCTTAATAACCTCCTTAAATGCCCTATCTTTAATACAGGCACATGGGGCAGGGTTAAGGTTTCAACATATAAATTTTGGGCGACACAATCAGTCCATAGCAGGTACTTTCTTCCTTCATGATTACATTTCAAGGAGAGCTCTCAAGTCCTTGAGAAAAATATTTCTGAGTTGTAAATATGGCAAGAGACTGAGAGAAGATTTATAGCTCAGAGGGGTAGAAAATGAATTTACAATTGCAAGGTTTCTAAAGTAAATGCTCTAAGAAAAGAGAGGTCAGGAACTCTAGTCAGGAAAAATCCCTGTCTAAAGTTGAATCAAATTGAGAGGAACGTTAAGGCTGTTCTGGCCAACCTGTGGGTCATCTTTTCATAGTACTCTCTAGAAAAGAAATTGCCACGAGTCCTTGTCTTTTCATTCATTCATGGTAAAGCTGGCCATATAATGTCCTATACATTAGCTAAGCCATGGGAAATGCTGCAGAATGCAGTAAATGGTCACATTTCAATTAATACCCACAGATTCCTTTGCTGCTTGTTAGATAAAGGGGGAAAGAAGTGAGGTCTGTGTTTAATAATAAACTATTTTTGTCCCTTGGGATTTCACTGTCCTTGGACCAATTATCCAATTTAAAAAAGTACAACCTAATAACGTAGGACTAAGCACCCAGGTCTAAGAGCAGAGGTCAAGCCTTTATTTATCTCTGAATATTAGGGACAAGACCAGGTTTGTGTTATATGTGTCTTGAGGGGAAACAAAAAGGCCAAGGGAATATAAAGAGATATAGAAGGGAAGTGGGAAAGAGATGAAAAACAGAAATAAGGAATGTCCTCTCTTAGATTGGTAGTATCAATATCAACTACTAGTGCAAACTGCCTATGGTTCTCTTACTCTGTTGAAAGTCAACTGCTCACAAAGGGGCTTTTCAACTTTCCATTTGACGAACTTTGAGTTAACTGGGCAAAACAGGGATGGCATGAGGATGAGGTGAGAGACACACCTACCTCTGGATGAAAAATTTAAAAGGGCACAAAAAAAGTCAAAATTAATTCAAAACAAGATTGATGTTACTAATTTTTCCGTTGGTTCAGGGTCTAATATGGCTCTACAAGGCACTGTTACTGATCTTAGCTTGATTGAAAATCTTGACATTTTGTTTCCCATAGATTTTTGCATCAGTTTTAGTTTTTTAAAGTATAGCATTAAACATTATTTTTCTTGATGGACAAACTTTTTGGCATACCCTTAAATTTTGCAGCCAAGGCAGATGCCTCACTGTGTCATCCCAGTCCCACCTCTGCTAGAGGAAGAAAACTAGTATTATCCTCTAGATTTAGAGTTTATTTTCAGTCTTTCTAGATGGGTGGAGTAGGTCTAGAAAGCATTACTGAAGCAGTGCTTTCCTAAGTGTGCACTAACAGAGATGAACACTGGTCTAGTTAAGAACAGTATTGTTCATTTCCCATATAAGTCACTCAGAGACACTCAGGAGGGCAGTTTTGCCAAGAGGGAAGTTTGATGAAGAGAAACATCTCTGAGAGTGTGCAGATAAGTCAAACAATTTCATGTCATTAATGAGCATGTTAAATGGATAAACTGTTGACTAAAAGACAGAATATGTGATATTTAATGCAACAATTTCATCATATCATATTTGTAAATCTCTGAAACCTATCTAACCATCTTTAGTCTTCTAAAGAGGGGATGTATTCCTTCTATCTCTTGGCATAATGAAGGGAAAATGAATGTACTTTAACATGGTCTATAAATGTAAGTTCCTATAAGTTTAAGTGGATATATTTCTCACTGTTTACTTAGCTGGGTACTTGATAACAAATATATACTATATCCACTACTTATTTAAATGATCCTATTTTTTTTTATTAAGTTCATAATCATGCTATGTGTAATTAAAATACACAGAATCTTAATTTTAAAAGCAAAATAATCTATCTACTAGGGAAGAGCAATGTAGTATTTCTATTGGCTTGGGAGAGATCTTTTATAAAACTATGACAGTTCACATAACTCTTTTGTAATTTATGTGGGTCACAATTAAAGTAGCATAAATTAATGTGTTCTATCAGAGTTGGCAAACTTTTTGTAAAGGGCCAGATAGTACATATTTTCAACTTTTCAGGCTATATGATTTCTGTTGCAACAACAATTCAACTTTGCCATTGTAGTAGGAAGGCAGCCATAGGCAATAGTAAACAAACAGGCATCTTCCAATAAAACTTTGTTTACAAAAATAGACAATGGGCTGAGTTTGGCCTACAAGCCGTAGTTTGCCTACCCTTGTGTTAGATGCTTCTGTATACTTTATTGAAAACTGTAAACTGGGTTGTCTGCAATAGTGAGCTGTAAAGGATTCATATCATTTATTAAGCTGAGTGTCCAAGCCATTATCTAGACACAAATAAACCATTAGTAATGACTATGGAATAGTTCATATGTCTATATCTAATCTTATCTTTTAGCATTCTGTATTCCACAAGATTTTTTAATGTTAGATGTTATTACTAGGTGTATATGTCATCTCTGTTTTGCCAGTATTTCACCCTCTTATAAACTTTTTAAACTCTTTAAGCTTTTTAAAAGTTCTGAAAATTTAATACTTTATTGAAGGCCGTGAAGCTTAAGGATATTTCTACATGAGGGCACTTTGTTTTATTGGCAGTAGTGAATGCCTCTTAATGGGTCAGGGACTTACCTAAGCCACAAAATTGAAGTGACCTAACATGGAAAGCTGGCTAACTAGATACTTGGTATTCAGTTGTAGTAGGACATCATCCCAATTTAAGAAAAATTTACTGTGGCTGTAGGGGCAGAGGTTAAATGATGCTGAAACTACACTATTTTAAAACTTAGGCTGTGTGTTTGGAAAAGCTGTTCTGAAAAAGATAGCACTTTGCTCTATACATTTAGCAATATTTTTGCTGTTGATTCCAATTAATGGCCACTTGGATATTCTGAAGGATGAACAGGAAAATGATATACAGTTATTTAAAAATCAGTGCAAACTATGATTTATTTAGTCATGCCGAGAAAGAAGCAATAAAGCAATAGAACGAAATACCAGAGCATTCACAGTTTGCTTTTCTAAAGGTTATTGTAGAAATTATATATATATTTGACTCAAAATTGCTGAGGTTATGAGATATTATCATAGCCATGCCTTTGGAAGTCCCAAGGCTAACCTCCACAGTTCCATCTTGCGTAAGGACAGGACAAACTGTTTTCCCCAACAGAGAATTTGAGAAAAAGTGGTCTTATCAGTCACATGACCAAAAGCAAATGGAATAGCCAAGATTTCAAAGAACTTTCAAGTCAGAGTAAACCTCAAAGATTATTTGCTCAACCATTTAATTAGAGTTGGAGAAACCGACGTTCAAAGGATATAAGAGATTTTGCTAAAGCTTACACCCAGACAAATTTGCCATTAGTGCCCTGGTTTATTTTATTCCTGGGCTTTGCTATTAGAAAATGAACTTTCATCCACATTTAGGCACAGGCACAGAGACTCACATAGGTGAAAACATGTGAGCCTGGGAAAACTACAGTCCACTGCCAGTATTCAGGAGCTTCCAGGTAGTGTTTGCATTGTTTTTCTCACACCTAGTTTAATGGCATTAAAAAGTTTGTATGTCCACTTATATCTTCCTTACTTAGTTTTAATCTATTTAAGTCATTATGCTAGATTGGTTAAAATGTCAGGGACCAACATCTCAGGTCAGTCTTATCTCCTAGAAAACTTCTTAATTTATAATTGAAAGAGAGTTCAGGTATTTGGCAGGTGGCATATTAATGTAAATACACTGAATTAAAGTGGATGATTTTATTTTTTAATTTTTTGATTACTCTTTTGGTTTCACCTTATATGGAATAAGCTTTTATCTACAAACCTCTCCCATGGCCAGGACTAGGGTGAAATAACTCAGACACACAAGTCAAGGAGTCTTAGACTTGCAGGACCCTAAAAATATGTACCTCCTTGAATTTTGTGACCAGGAGCCTCTCTCACTCTAGTCTCAGCCCTTTCTTTTTTCATCGATTTCTTCCCCGACAGTATATTAAGAGAATGATGGGACAGAAGGTTTATGTCTGTAAGGCAATTTTAGTTTCAAAGAAAAAACTTGTTACAGTAATATATAGTATTGGTTATATTTTAGTCAGAATATTTCAGACTTAAAATATTAAAATTGTGAGAATTAAGTAGATATAAATATAATATATAGTTCAGATAAAATTCTCCTTGTTATGTGACGTAGATTACCACGTAACCCATGGCTTCTTCAGAAGTATCTCACCATATGAGAAATCTTGTGATTTTCCACAGTTAAGCATAGAGCTTTAGCCAGACTGTCTATTGATGTTCTATATTCCCCATTTTTATTCATATGCCTCCTCAAATTTATATTCTTGTTTTCTTCTCTGAGTTTTATTCTTCTTCCTATTTATGTAGTGTATACATTGGAGAGAAAGGGTAGAAGGAAAGAAACATTTATTGAGTCTTCTACTTGGTGAGTCCTTTGCTAGATATTGTTCATCTAATAATCTAATATGTCTAATCATTGTGTTTCTAAGATGCCATGATTTGTTATTTTTCCTATAGAAAAAATTCATGACTCATGATTATAAGGGTTCTATTTTTCTCTCTTACAAAAATTTTAATTATAAATATTTAAAAAAATTTTTATTTTCTTCCATTTTTATTGAGATATAATTCACATACAGCACTGTATAATTTTTTTAACATCTTTATTGGAGTATAATTGCTTTACAATGGTGTGTTAGTTTCTGCTTTATAACAAAGTGAATCAGCTATACATATACATATAACCCCATGTCTCCTCCCTCTTGCATCTCCCTCCCACCGTCCCTATCCCACCGCTCTAGGTTGTCAGAAAGCACTGAGCTGATCTCCCTGTGCTATGTGGCTGCTTCCCACTAGCTATCTATTTTACATTTGGTAGTGTATATAAGTCCATACCACTCTCTCACTTCATCCCAGCTTACTCTTCCCCCTCCCTGTGTCCTCAAGTCCATTGTCTATGTCTGTGTCTTTATTCCTGTCCTGGCCCTAGGTTCGTCAGAACCTTTTTTTTTTTTTTTTTTTAGATTCCATATATATGTGTTAGCATACAGTATTTGTTTTTCTCTTTCTGACTTACTTCACTCTGTATGACAGACTCTATGTCCATCCACCTCACTATAAATAATTCAATTTTGTTTCTTTTTATGGCTATTCCACTCTATATATGTACCACATCTTCTTTATCCATTCATCTGTCGATGGACACTTAGGTTGCTTCCATGTCCTGGCTATTGTAAATAGAGCTGCAATGAACATTATGGTACATGACTCTTTTTGAATTACGGTTTTCTTAGGGTATATGCCCAGTAGTGGGATTGCTGGGTCGTACGGTAGTTCTATTTTTAGTTTTTTAAGGAACCTACATACTGTTCTCCATAGTGGCTGCACCAATACACATTCCCACCAACAGTGCACGAAGGTTCCCTTTTCTCCACATCCTCTTCAACACCTTATTTGTAGACTTTTTGATAATAGCCATTCTGACAGGTGTGTGGTGATATCTCGTGGTTTTGATTTGCATTTCCTTGATGATTTGTAATGTTGAGCATCTTTTCATGTGTGTGTTGGCTATCTGTACATCTTCTTTGGAAGAATTTCTATTCAGATCCTCATCCCATTTTTATCTGCGTTGTTTGCTTTTTTTGATGTTGAGTTGTATGTGTTCTTTGTGCATTTTGGATATTAACCCCTTATCAAATATGTCATATGCAAATAACTTCTCCCATTCAGTAACAAAGTTATTTTTTTGATATATGTTTAAACGTATATACATATAAAACCTAAGTTTCCCTGAGCAAATCTGGCATTGATTTCATCTAGTTTTAGTTCAAGAATTATGTGACTCCCTCTTTTTGATATCAGTTCTTAAGCACATATTTCTTACTTAATTACTATGTTTATTGTCCATTGTTAGGATAAACAAAGTACAGACCGCTCAAATACAGCATCTGTGCTGCAGCTACAGTTCATTTTGGCTGGAAATATACGATCCAGTTTGAATCAAAACAAGAGCAGTCTGCATAAAGCAAATATAGTCTCTTCATCACCTAATAGTTCACATTACAATTTGCCTTGTAAAAAATTACCCTGCAAGAGGAATGGCTGAATGTTTTCTCATTCATGTATCAAGACAACACAATAATCAACATACATGTATACCCTTCCCATTGAAGACCAACAAGGCCAAGGACCCAGAGTCATTCAGTGGTAAAAGATTCAAATACAGCTCTGTTTGACTCCAAAGATCTATCTTAAATCCAACTACAGTACTCATGAGGTTCACCATATTCCTTTATTTATTTTCAGAGCACTTAACTTTTTAAAAAATTGTGGTAAAATATATATCTAAAACTTTCCACCTTAACTGTTGATAAATGTGCAGTCCAGTGGCATTAAGTACATTAACATCGTTATGCTACCATCTCCACCTTACCTCCACAGAATCTTTTCATCCTCCCAAAGTGAAACTACCCATTAAACAGTAACTCCTCATTCCCCCACCCTCCAGCCCCTGGCAACTACTATTCAAGTTTTTGTTTCTGAATTTGACTACTTTAGGTCTGTCAAAGAAATTCTTCTTGTAATTGGCTTATTTTACTTAGCATTTACTTAGCATAAATGTTCAAAAGTTTCATACATGGTATAGCAGGTGCCCTAATCTTCCTTTTTATGACTTAATATTCCATTTCATGTATATGCCACATTTTGTTTGTTCATTCATCCATCAATGGACACTTAGGTTGCTTCCATTTTTCTTTTACCATATTTATTTATGTGCCCACCATGGAAGTGAAAGCAGCTTTGCTGTATATATTTTTAAAGTAACATTCTAAATTAAATAACAAACACTTAATTCCAACAAACAGAGAATGAACTAATGGATTGACCTTAGCACAACCATAGAACTATCTCCTTTGTTCCCGATAATTGGTGGAAGGTTTTTTGGAAATCAGTTGAAATATATTAAAGAAAGAAAAAAACACCATAGATTTGTTGCTCTGTGTGAAGGAAAACAGCACATACTTCCATTTTACCACAAAAACAAAAATGTTTATGTCTCCCTGGAGCAGTGTTTGAAAGAATCTTGGAGCTTTTGGTCATAAAATATATTGTAAATTCTTACCTTTTTTTTTCTCCTTCCGGTAAACCAGTATAAGTGAACACATTATTGTATAAGTATCCTTAAGGAAAACTCAGTGAGGAAGAACAAGTAAACACCAGAAGAACATTTTAATTCAAAACAAATGCAGCAAATATTTTCTAAAAATCACTTTCTTTTGCTATAATGAAGCAATCTCTTTGGAAGGAGTTCCTGAAGTCATTTTTATTTCTTAAATAAAGTTACTTGTTGATTCCCAAAAAAGGTGTGCGTAACATGCATTTTGAGTGTCTGTAAGGCTTTTTAGCTTATGGTTTATACTATGAACTCAATTTAAAAGGTCAGGAATACAACTTGTAACAGGTTCGTACCCAAAGTGAGTAGAATGCTAATAGAAAAATAATTTTTGGTAAATGACTTTAATAATTAATAATTACTCTGCATAATAATGGTATTTTTAGTTGACATTTTAAAAAGTTATATTTTTAATTTAAGAAGATAATTCTAAACTATGAATGTTAAATTTTAGAATGTCTTGCTTTACTAATTCATATTATTCTAAAAGGTATTTTGAATATATTTAATACTGTTTTCATGAGTTTTTCTAATGTCCAGAATTAACTTGATCACTATTAAGAAATAGTTTCACTTATAGACATTTCATATTTTAGCCTAAGAAACTAATTATGAAAACTCACAGGCCAAATAATTATAATTTTCTTTTTTTCACTGGGAATATTCAATGTGGATTCCTTACTTTATTCTGTCTTCTGGTTTTATATATATGTAAAATACTTTGATCTCCACAACTTGAAATTTGTGAATTATAAGAACACTGATTATTTCACATTATATTTTTTCTTATATTCTTTGCCTTTTGCTTTTTAAATAGTTTGTTAACTTTCTCACGAAAAGACTTTTTTTTTCTGAAGGGGTATAATTTTATTTTTATTTTTTAATTTTTTATACAATTTTAAGAGTTACTTTGCATTTATAGTTATTACAAAATATTGGCTGTATTGCCCATGTTGTAAAATATGTCCTTGAGCCTATCTTACACCTAATAGTTTGTACTCCCACTCCTCTACCCCTATAGTGCCCCTCCCTCTCCACACTGGTAACCACTAGTTTGTTCTCTATTTCTGTATGTTTGCTTCTTTTTTATTATATTCACTAGTTTGTTTTATTTTTTAGATTCCACATATAAGTGATATTACATAGTATTTGTCTTTCTTTGTCTGACTTACTTCACTTAGCAAAATGCTCTCCAAGTCCATCCATGTTGCAGCAAACAGCAACATTTCCTCCTTTTTTATGGCTGAATAGTATTCCATTATATATATATGATATATATATATATGAGATATATATATAGATATATATTATATTGGGTTGGCCAAAACATTCATTTGGTTTTCCTGTAAGATAGCTCTCGTAGTGTTTAGTTGTCTTTAACTTCATTCAAAACAATTTTATTAGATTGTATTGTGACAGCTGTCATATTAGTGTGCATTTAAAAAAAAAACTTATCAGAACTGGTGAATTTTTGTGTAGCCATTTTAATATTCAAGATGGAAGAAAAAAAGCAACATTTTCAGTATTTTATGCTTTATTATTTCAAGAAAGGTAAAAATGCAACTGAAACGCAAAGAAAGATTTGTGCAGTGTATGGAGAAGGTGCTGTGACTGATCGAATGTATCCAAAGTGGTTTGTGAAGTTTCATGCTGGAGATTTCTCGCTGGACAATGCTCCATGGTCGGGTAGACCAGTTGAAGTTGATAACAACCAAATCGAGACATTAATTGAAAACAATCAATGTTATACCACGTGGGATATAGCCGACATACTCAAAATATACAAATCAAGTGTTGAAAATCATTTGCACCAGCTTGGTTATGTTAATCACTTTGATGTTCGGGTTCCAAATAAGCAAAAAAACCTTCTTGACCGTATTGCCGCATGTGATTCTCTACTTAAACTTAATGAAAACATTCCATTTTTTAAAACAAATTGTGACAGGCAATGAAAAGTAGATACTGTACAATAGTGTGGAACGGAAGAGATCATGGGGCCAGCGAAATGAACCACCACCAACCACACCAAAAGCTGGTCTTCATCCAAAGAAGGTATTGTGTATATGGTGGAATTGGAAGGGAGTCCTCTATTATGAGCTCCTTCCAGAAAACCAAACTATTAATTCCAACAAGTACTGTTCCTAATTAGATCAACTGAAAGCAGCACTCGATGAAAAGCGTCCAGAATTAGTCAACAAAGTGTATAATCTTCCATGAGGTTAACGCAAGACTGCATGTTTCTTTGATGACCAGGAAAAAACCGTTACAGCTTGGCTGGGAAGTTCTGATTCATCTGCCATATTCAACAGATAGTTCACCTTCAGATTTTCGTTTATTTCAGTCTTTACAAAATTCTCTTAGTGGAAAAATTTTCAATTCCCTGGAAGACTGTAAAAGGCACCTAGAATAGTTCATTGCTCAAAAAGATAAAAAGTTTTGGGAAGATGGAATTATGAAGTTGCCTGAAAAATGGCAGAAGGTAATGGAACAAAATGGTGAATACGGTGTTCAATAAAGTTCTTGGTGAAAATGAAAAATGTTTCTTTCATTTTTACTTAAAAACCGAAGGAACTTTTTGGCCAACCCAATATATATGTATAATATCTTCTTTACCCATTCATCTGTTGATGGACACTTAGTTTGTTTACATATCTTGGCAATTGTAAAGAATGCTGCTATGAATGTTGGGGTGCATGTATCTTCGAATTAGTGTTTTTGTTCTTTTGGATATATACCCAGCAGTGGAATTGTTGGGTCATATGGTAGTTCTATTTGTAGTTTTTTGAGAAACCTCCATACTGTTTTCCATAGTGGCTGCACAAATTTACATTCCCACTAACAGTGTAGGAGGGTTCCCTTTTCTCCACAAAGTACTAGCAAACTGAATCAAACAATGCATCAAAAGGATCATAAACCATGGTCAAGTGTAATTTATTTCAGAGATGCATGGATTTTTCAAAATCCACAAATCAATCAATGTGATACACCATGTTAACAAATTTAAGAATAAAAACCATATGATCATCTCCATAGGTGCAGAAAAAGCTTTTGATAAAATTCAGCATCTATTTATGATAAAAACTCTCCAGAAAGTGGGCATAGAGGGAACATACCTCAACATAATAAAGGCCATATATGACAAACCCACAGCTAACATCATACTCAGTGGGGAAAAGCTGAAAGCTTTTCCTCTAAATTAGGAACAGGACAAGAGTACCCACTCTCCCACTTTTATTCGACATAGTTTTGGAAGTCCTAGCACAGCACTCAGAGAAGAAAAAAGAAATAAAAGGAATCCAAATTGGAAAGGAAGAAGTAAAACTGTCACTGTTTGCAGATGACATGATAGTATTTATAGAAAATCCTAAAGATGCCACCAGGAAACTACTGGAGGTCATCAATGAATTCAGTAAAGATGCAGGATACAAAATTAATATACAGAAATCTCTTAATAGACATATTTTTAAAGATACCTTTGTCGTATTTGTTAAAACTATCAAAGCACTCTGTTTCCTAATAAATCCCTGGTAATAGAGTATGTTATTTCTTCTTTATTAACTGTGGTATTTTTTAAAGAATTCAAATTTACAAAGTATTTTCCTCTGATATCATTTCAAGACTATTTTTATTCAGCTTCCCACCACACTACCAAAGTAATCAGTCAGTTTAGTTGAAAGTGTTCATTTCATTGAGTGGAAGATATTATTGACAATTATGTTTTACTGTTATAAAGCCAAAATAGTCAATTGATTGATTAAACATTTAAATTTTTCTATTATTTTTTTAATTTTCTAGACACAGACTAGATAATAAATTTGCTTTAAGAATTTCTAAAGTATGTAAATGTATATTGTGTTCTTTAAATATGTGCCCAGTTCCCAAGGAGTTATTCATATAATATTAAAATAGAGGAGATGAGTCAGGTAATAGAAAATCATTCAATAAAACAAACCACAGTAACTATAGTAACTACTGGAATGAATAAAAGGGTCATAGCAATACTTAGGATTCGATACATTTTGCTTCCTTGAAGACCCTGGGGACATAAACTCTGAGAATATAGAGGTATCCTGAGTTTTGTCGTAGAAAGTCATCTGTCTTAAAGATGTGTACGCTAAGTCGGTCAATAGGTGGGAGAACCTGTGATTTCCTTTGATTTTTATATCAGAATCCTTGACCCATCTCGATTCAATCGTGCAGCCTCAGATTCTGATTTTTTTTTAAGTTGCAGATGGCTGTGGTCCTTCATTTGTTACTCTACCATTCTTTTTATAGCTTTGGCATCTTTGCTGTTAATACTCCATATCTGCCTTATAGAAGTATCAGAGCAGCCAAAACGGAATACTGCTATAAAAATTCAGTAAGATGGATTAAAATGTGAATGAATTAATTAGGTTAATTTTACAGATGTTAACTTGGATTATAAATTAATCATTGTTCGATAAAGCAGAGCAAATGATAAGTTTTTTTCTTGAATATAGGATAGATGGAGGAGGAGAACTGGATTTGTAGGGCTGAGCTTGAGAATTCAGTTAAGGATAGAGGTACAAAAGAGATGAGAGATGACACAGGTACATTTCAATGAAATAGTAATAGTTAATATACGCTTGCTCTTGGGGACGATTGGAAGCCGGAGCCCTTGGAATAAGTTAAGGAAAAAGAGAATTATGGCTTGCATAAATTTACATAAGTAAGAAAAGTTAACTGGGGAGGTTCATTTTATATTTAAATACATGGAAGAAGTAGAGCTGATTCAAAAAATACACAAATTATGCTAGGGGAAAAAAACCTAGAATTTACTCATAGGTTTTTTTTTTTTTTTGGTTCCAAATTGGTATATTTTATCTTATAAAAACTAGAGTTCATATGACTAAATTTGTCATTGTGCTAAAATTAGGAAAATAAATGGACTATCTCCTGTTTTTCACTTTTACCCTGGGAAATACACTTTTACCACAAAGTGGATCCATGGCATTTGGTGAAGGTATTTTTATTTTCTGGTTTGTTGGTTCACATTAAATTTCTACCCCAAGATCTGCCTTTTTTTTTAACAAGAAAACTTTGTTCTATGGAACCGTGTTTGGATAGACATTTAAAACATGTGTCTACCACATTAGTAGAAAAAATAACCTCTGAGATTTGGATCACACATTATTGGTACATAAGATGAAGAAGATGGTTTCATTTACCTCACACAGTGTCATGCTTTTCTGTGTTTCTAATTTCTCTTTACTTCTTTTCCTCTACTTTTCATCCTTTTGTATAGTTAAATAAACCTTCAAATCTTGTAAAAAACAAACAAACAAAAAAAAAAGGTTAGCTCCACTGAGTTTATTCCAAATTCACAAGGATTATATTTACTTAAAATAATTATTCATGCAGAATTGACAAATTATTCTGCTTTCAATATATCCAACAATACCCAATTTTCCTGAATGTTGGATGATAGGTTCACAGCATTGTATTCAGCATAATTAAAAACAAAATGACTATACAGGGCTTGTGCAATGGTTTTGTTCATGGTATTAGTCATTCTAGTTGGTGTGACAAAGTGTGCATATATGAAACCATTCATATACCTTTTGTATTGATTTTGTAACATACAAAAATGAGTGACTTATCAACAGAATAGAATAGAGTAATATGTATATTTACATATATACATATATATTTTTAAAATTGTAGGATCAACTATAAGGAGAAAAATTCAGAAAAGGAAAGAATAGTGTTAGATGCCATTAGGGAAAACTTTATTTAGGTATTACACTTGAGCTTAATTTTGAAGAATTGAAAGAACATGCTTAAAAAGAGAGGAAAGAAATATTTCAGCAAATCATACAGCAAGGGGCTTGCCTTACATCCACTAGAATCACATTAACCTGTTAGGCTCACTACTATATACCTCACATTAGTGGGCCTTTATTTTCCCTTTTCAGTGTGTTCTTGTTGAGCCTCTAGCAGCTGAATTCCCAGAGGAGATTTTACATCTGCTTGTCGTATAAACTTCAGCTCCAGTCTAGCAAGGATTAAAGTCTTCCTGAGATCCGGACTGAGCAGTACTTCTCCCACTTTATTTGACATAGCACTATATCATAGTGGTGTTGGCTCCTTCCCCACTCATTGTGTATTGTAAATCCACTGCACACTGCAGGTCAGCTGAGTATTAGATGCTGGGTCGTGTCAGAGGTGCTGACAGCTCCATCTTTCTGAGGGAAAGGAAATTCTGGGTCCTGAACTTCAGTTGCAGTCCTGGCCCAAGAGTCAAAAATGCTTTCATCTTGAAGGATGTGATGATAATTATGGACTATGTTTCCATGATTCTTAAATCTCTTTCCAGACATGAATCCTATGTTGTTCCTTATTAAAGTTATTGGAAGTACAGGGAGGGGGAAGGAGCTATAATTGAAATGGGCAGGAGTGGCAGGAAGAAAATTAGTTCAGAAAGTCACACAGAATTTTGTATATATGTTAAGTATCTAGTAGTTATATTATACTTCATTTTTCTTTAGCTCAAGATGGAGATTTGTCTTAAGAATATCCATTGCTTGTACCAGAACGGCTTTAGGATCATTTTCTCATTCCTTTTGTCCTGGTTAATTTTCATTTGAAAATTCATGATTTCATTGCTTAAATATAACAGATTATATTAAAATAGAGAAAATCAAAATTGCAAAATATCTTCTGGGTAAAAACGTTGTGGAAAAGCTATACTGTTAAAAAAAATCACTAAAATTTCCTAGTAATAACCAAATAAGAGAAAGAGGACAATACCACTTCAAAAAGGGGTAGCCAAGCAAAGAGATAGAAGCCTCTACCATAACTCAAGTTGCTCTTAATACCAACTTTACCCACCAAATCAGGGGTATGATGTGAGAGCAAAATAATGCAATCTTAAGAATAGGTGAGTAGACAAAAGAGACTGAGTAGGGAAATCCGAAAAATATGGAAGAAAAAAATATAACCCACAGGAGGAAAACCTCTTAACTATTACCACTGAATTTCAGGCAGGGCTAGCTTAATGGGCATCATACCTGTGCACAAGGCCCCATGCCTAGAAGGACACCATGCTTGATTTCATACTCTGTTACCACAGTATTGAAATTCTTAACAGTTTTTGAACAAGGGGCTCTGTATTTTCATTTTGCACTGTATGCCACTATTTATGTAGCTGGTTCTGATCTCTGAGAAAGAATCCACAGCTGGTCCCACAAGAGGGATTAGATGCAGGTTGGAAGAAAAACTAAATGAAGCACTAGTCACCATGAACACATATTAGAATCATCTGGTGGGCCTTTTAAAATTGCAATGCCCAGGTCATGTTCCAGACCAATTAAATGAGTCTTGGTAGAGGCGAGGGCAGGGATAGTGGCGTGAAATGGGACAAGACCACCAATGTTTTTTACATATCCCCAGATATTACAATGTGCAAACTAGAATGATGACCACTGAAGGGGAGAAGAATGAGGACACAAACATGAAATCAGAAAAGGCAGGTACATTAAGAGGTCCAAGTGAAGTTCCCAAACTCACCTGTGCATTAGTATTGATGTGTTGTTATCTTTTGTGTTTCTTTTTGACCTGAAAATTGTTGCTGGTGGAAGAGGGAGAGAGGGCAACTCGAAAGATTGGGATGCTTTTCTTGAACAGGGCTTTATCTTAAGAGATCTGCTCTGAATTAAAGGAAGAGGACACCATCTCACACCTTATTATCAGTGTGTAGGGAGAACCCCAGTACAGGATATTTAAATTTTAGATGAGAGAGCAGGACCCGAGTCATCCAGGATATGGCCCAGCTGATATTTGTTAGTAATACCCAGGTATCAATCTCCAGCTCATAGGAAAACACAGATTCCCAATAAGCTATGTACTAGACTGATTATAAATTAACTACGTGTAGCAGTAGAAATAGAAGTAGGCCTTAAATGAGTGGACCTATATACTGATATATAGATTTATAAATCATGGATTAAATAAGTTTTAATGCTCCCTTACTGATAAGGTGGGGAAGGAAGCAAGCAGTCCCTAGTCAAATAGGGTCTATAGAGTTATAGATCTGCAACATTCCAGGGAAGGCAAAACAACTATGAAAATAGAGAAAGTGTATCGGGTGTGATATTCTAAAAGCCTGTGAGTCACCGAGAAAACTGGATACTCATGTTTGGGGAGAAAAAGTACTTCCATCAGAGAATGTTAGCAGATGCAACAGTAGCAATATGAACTAATCTAATACTTTTTCCTTCGGTTTTTAGGAAAGATAGCCGTTGGGGCTATCTGAGCATATTTGGGGACCAACTAAGCTTGGTTATGGCTCTTATGGAGTGTGGCTACATATTCTGGAATTGGATAGTTCTGGTCTTGTTATTTCACTAAACCTTGTAAAATACCAAACTAAAATAAGCCAGTCCTTTATTTCAAACCTAGCACTGGTGCTTAAATTCAAGTGCTAGGAGTACCATCATGTTGCCTCAGTCAGTTTTCAGCTCTTAACTACTTTGGATTAGTATAATGACCAAAGAAACAAATTCTTAGTAAGAAATGCATTGAGATTTCTGGTTCCTCAAAGTATGGTAAACTAGCATAGATCTAAATTCTTTCTCACACAATCTCCATCATGGACACAATGCAGAAGACCTAAGAAGGCTGATGGGTTTGTTAAACTATCATAAAACATGATAAACACCAAGGATGAGAAATACAAGGTGGTTGGGTAACAGTGTGTCTCTTGAAACAGCATCCAAGGGTGGAATAGGGCAAAGCATTGTAAGTGTAAGTGTGGTTGAGGAAAATGTTTTTAAGGATGCCCTGGTCTTCCTACCATTGACTTTTGTGGATTGGTGCTACAATATTTGTTTCCTAAGGCAGAAAATAACATCATCCAGCCTAGGGCTGACCAGGAATAGTGGGGGTAGCATCAGGATTATTCTAGGACTGCCCAACTGTGGTATGCAGAGAATAACAACACAGCACAACAAGTCATAGTGGCTACCTCATGGAAAAAGAACTGTCAGGGCTCTCTTCCTTTAGAATCAACCTCACCTCCATCCCCCAAAGTTGGAGGCTAGGGCTTAGACATCGGTTTTTCTGTATATGCTGAAATTACTAGGTTAACCAGCTGATGTCCACAGGAAAAATAAGTTTAGAAAAAAGATAAACAAAAAGGTGTTTTAGCACAGCAACCACTATAAACAAAAGACAATAAAATGGACAATCTTAACCAGTTAAGGTAAATTTATAGAACCAGAAGAAATATAGGAAATAATATTAGAAGCATTAATCAAGAAAAATAAGACATTAAAAGAATTGACTGGAAATGTTGAGTCAAAAAAATTGCATGATGAAAAAAAACAACAAATGAGCTGAATTGTAGAGTGGATACAGGTGTACAAAAGATACACGAGGGCTTCCCTGGTGGTGCAGTGGTTGGGAGTCTGCCTGCCAATGCAGGGGACACGGGTTCGAGCCCTGGTCTGGGAAGATCCCACGTGCCGCGGAGCAACTGGGCCCGTGAGCCACAATTACTGAGCCTGCGCATCTGGAGCCTGTGCTCTGCAACAAGAGAGGCCGCGATAGTGAGAGGCCTGCGCACCGCGATGAAGAGTGGCCCCCGCTTGCCACAACTGGAGAAAGCCCTTGCACAGAAACGAAGACCCAACACAGCCATAAATAAATAAAAATTAAAAAAAAAAAAAGATACACGAACTAAGAGAAAAGGTCAAGGTGATAAACAGGGGACACACTGAGAAAAGGTTGGGCACTCATAGGGAGTTGGTGGTGATGGAGCATTTCAGAAGGCACAATGAAAAGGGTTTTAGGAGAGTAAAATGGTTGGGCTAGAAAAACAGCAATTACAAAGCATTATGAAGATGCTGAATAGTACAAGGTAGAGTGGGGTATCTGACTATAGAAAAATATTTTGGACTTAATCTTCTCTTGGAGATTTTATAGCAGCCTTTCAAAATTGAGTGTTATTATACAAGTAACAGTGATTGGCATGAAGGGGGTGGAGAGAGAGGAAATACCAATAATTTATCCCAAGCATACCTTCTTTGCATCAGTTTGCAGTGCTTTTTGATCAAGGGCAATCACTTTAGAGATCCTTTCAGGGTATGCTGGTCAGAATTGCTGATCATTTAGTAATATTACTGATGAGAGTGGAGAAGCTAGAAAGATGAAATATTTTAATGAGGTTAAATAATAGTTCATGAGGTAGAACAGAAATCTGTATTTGTTTTGGCAATGTTGAACTTTACCTGATTCCTATGCTCCTGGAAAGCAGTGATGATTAAGAATTCCCTACCTTTTTGTGTTCTAGGAAACACCCTTTTCCATATGACTTAGATATACCCCTTGCGATGATCCCCTTGATTACCTATGACAATGCCAGACGCCGATGCTCTAAATCCCCTCTAAAATTCCTCTAAAGAATCTAAACATTTGTTGTTTAATAAACAATTAACTGCACTGTTTGTTCTCACTGACCAATCTGAACAAAATGCCCACGAATGTGACTTATCCAACATTTAGTTAGGCTTTTCTTCTTTCCTCTGAACTTTGACTTGCCCTTGAGGTTATGCAAACACTGGAACATGAAACAACTCTTCCTTTATTGCCCCTCCCAAGAACTGGGACTACAGAGAAAAACATTTCCTGCTCAACTGTCTGATTTTGCCACCTGTTCATCCTACTCCCTCACACCTAGTTCCTGCTAGTCTTGTTTAGTCCTTCCTAAAAAACAAACAAACAAACAAAACAAAACAAAACAAAACACCTTTTCTGTCTGACTTTTAAGACACTTATCAATTGGATGGTCAGAGCATCCTCTCTATTACAATAGTTCCCTTTAATAAAATCTTTTATTACTTATGTCCATACTTGCATGTTTTATTTGACAGTGTACATATTATGTTTTGTTTTGCCCATCGACATCTCTGGTGATGCTTGCTCACTTTAATTAGAATTTAAAGAGAGACCAGAGCTATGAGTGTTGGAGTTATAAACTGGAGATTCCTTTGCATGAAGGTGGGAGGTGACAGGTGATAGCTGAAGTAATGAAGTAAATGAAAATTTTCAGAAGAGCTTGCAATTAGAGAAAAATAGACAGTTTTGGCTGGAAAATTTAGACATATTAAATTTTTTTTAAAAAATCAAGAAATGGTAATAGAGGAAATGAAATAAAGTAAGAAATATTTTCCTTGTTTTTTCATTTAAGTGATTAGCTCCATGAATAACTAGACTTAATTCAAATAAATATTTAAGAAACAGCATGATGTAGTAGAAAAAACATTAGAAATTAAGAGATTTGGAATCTCCTCCTAGTCTACCAATAATCATCTCTTCAACTCTAAAAGTAATTTACTTTGTTCATCTATTAAATAAAAAAGAGTGAAATTGATATCTTCAGGGTATTATCTGTCTAAAAATCTATGAATCAAAAAAATCGACGTTTTATCTTCACCAAGATTCCATGGATTTTGTCAAAAATAAAAAGGATGATAAAAGCTGCTGTCAAAGCTCCAAAAGTTACAAGATTGCTGAAGTTAAGTCATTAAAGAATGCTTTAGAAAAAAATCATTCCAAGGACACTTTGTGTTTAAATGACAATGTCAGTAAGATATAGCATGAAGGAACTATTATCAGTGAGCAAAAAGAGAAAGAAACCAAAGTGAAACCAGAGAAACCAATGAATAATCCAAAAGAAATTATCAAGGTGGAATATGGTCCCAAAGTAGTGGATATTTCAAATTCTTCATCAAAGCCTTCTGAAAAGGATTTTGTAGTTCCCTCCAAACCCTAGAAGACCCTTGCCAACCACAGAATGTAAATGTTAAGTAACCCCTGCCAAAATAAAGAGTATGATAGCACTTTTGGTGGTGCGAATGATGGGAAAAAATTACATGAAGAAGAAAAGTTTTGCAAACAGTCTTTCATGTATGATGCTAGTGATAGTGGTGATGCCTTCTTCATTAGGAAAATCATTCTTCATTATGAAAGAAGGAAAAGAGTTGCCATTTTTCAGTTAAGGAACAAAAAAAACACAAAAAGTGTTACTCAAAAAAGATATTCTTGAAACCTATTGAGATATAAGAAATAACAAAAACAAGTCAAATACAGAAGCCAGGAAGTTTGAATCAGTGCTTTTAGTTTCTTTTCTGGATTAAAAGGTCTAGAAGAAATTACAGAGAACAAGTCTCCTAAAATCAAAACTCCAGTTTTTCAGCAAAATGAACCTCAAATGAAAAATCAGTTTCTTTAAAAACATAAAACACAAATTATAGGTGCACCTTCAACCTACACGGGAAGCAAGCAAGAGGTAAATAGAGTAGCAATCTAAAATTGTTGTTTTAGGGGAATTACAATGTACCCGATAATTTAGTAGTGAGCTCTTTTTGTGAACATTTCCATCTAAAAATTATTTTTCTGTTTTTTTCTCACTAACCTATTATTTAAAGGTGTATTTGACTAAGTCTCTTTGAAGGAGTTATAGAAATGTTTGTTTTTGTCTTTGTTTTCCTTTTTTAAGTGCGTTCAAGTTATGTTTACATAAGCCTTTCACAAGTCAAGCACATACTTAAGATTTTTAATAATATGCTCCAGAATGTTTCCTCTATGAACTAATTTTTGGATTATAACTATCTCATATTTCTCATTTGTGCTTATCATGAAGTGTATTTCACTGGTTCGGCTCTGTGGTTTTTTGCCTTGAAAAATAAATGTCAAGATATATTTAAAATAATAATAAAAATTCGGAGGAAAATGTAGCTATTTAAATAGATTGTCTTTCATGGTAGCAACAAACTAAAAATCTATAAAAGATGCACAAAAAGGAAAAAGAAATCCAAATATAATATTAAGATAATCATCAAATAACATGAAAAAAATGCAAAAGAAGAAAGTAACAAGAGAAAGCCACAAAAACTACTCCAAAACAATTAACAAAATGGCAATAAGTACATACCTATAAATGATTACTTTAAATATAAATGGACTAAATGTTCCAATAAAAAGACCTATAGTGACTGAATGGACACAGAAACAAGACCCATATATATGCTAGCTACAAGAGACTAACTTCAGATCTAAAGACACAAACTGACTGAAAATGAGGGGATGAAAAAAAGATTTTCATGCAAATGGAAACAAAAAGAGAGTCAGGGTAGCAATACTTATATCAGACAAAATAGACTTTAAAACAAAGACTGTATAAAGGGACAAAGAAGAACATAACATCATGATTAAGGGACTATTCCAAGAAGAAGATATAACAATTGTAAATATATATACTCCCAACATAAGAGCACCTAAATACATAAAGCAAATGTTAACAAACATAAAGCAAATATAAGCAGTATTATCATAATCATAGGGGATTTAACACTGCATGTACATCTATGGGCAGATTATCCAGACAGAAAGCCAACAAGGAAGCACTGGTTTTAAGTGATATATTAGATCAAATAGATTTAATAGGGGTGTATAGAACATTCCATCCAAAAGCAGCAAAATACATATTCTTTTCAAGTGCACATGGAACATTTTACAGGATATATCACATGCCATATTACAAAATCATTCTCAGTCTGCTTGAGAAGGTTGAAATCATAACAAACATCTTTTCTGACCACAGTGCTATGACACTAGAAATCAACGACAAGAAAAAAACTGCAAAAAACACAAACATGTGGAGGCTAAACAATATGCTACTAAACAAACAATGGGTCACTGAAAAAATCAAAAAAGAAATAAAAAATACTTGGATATAAATGAAAATGAAGACACAGTGATCCAAAATATTTGGGAAGCAGCAAAAGCAGTTCTAAAATGGAAGTTTATAGTGATACAAGCCTACATCAGACATCAAGAAGAACCTCAAATAAATAACCTGACCTTATAGCTAAAGGAACTGGAAAAAGAAAGCAAAACAAAGAAACCCAACAAAAGTTAGTAGGAGGAAAGAAATCATATAGTTCAGAACAGAAATAAATGAAATAGAGACTAAAAATACAATAGAAAAGAGCAATGAAACTAAGAACTGGTTCTTTGAAAAAAAATAAAATTGTTAAACTTTTAGACTCATCAAGGAAAAAAAAAAGAGGGTGCAAATCAATAAAATAAGAAATGAAAAAGGAGAAGTTACAACTGACACTATAGAAGTACAAAGGATAATAAGAAATTACTAAGAACAATTATATGCCAATAAAATGGACAATCTAGAAGAAATGGACAAATTCAAAGCAATGTAAAATATCCCAAGAGTGAATCAGGAATATGAACAGAACAATTACCAGTAATGACATTGAATTAGTGATTTAAAAAAATCTCAGCTATCAAAAGTCCAGGACCAGGTGGCTTCACAAGTGAATTCTACCAAACATTTAGCAAAGATTTAATACCGATACTTCTCAACCTGTTCCAAAACGTGCAGAGGAAGAAATACTTCATAACTCATTCTACTAGGCCAGCATTACCCTGATACCAAAACCAAACAACAATATCACAAATAAAGGAAATTACAGGCCAATATCACTGAGGAACATAGATGTAAAAAACTTCAACAAAATGTAAGCAAGCTGAATTCAAATTATACATTAAAAGGATCATACACCATGATCAAGTGGGATTCATACCAGTAATACAAGGATAGTTCCATAACCACAAATCAATCAATATGATACACAACATTAACAAATTAAAGAATAAAACTATGATCATCTCAATAAATACAGAAAAAGCTTTTGACAGAATTCAACATCCATTTATGATAAAAACAGCAATAAAGTCAGTATAGAGAGAGTATGCCTCAACATCATATAGGCCATTACAGTAAGCCCACAGCTAACACCATACTCAGCAGTGAAAAGCTGAAAGCATTTCCTCTAAGATCAGGAACAAGACAAGGATGCCCACTCTTTCCACTTTTCTTCAACAGAGTGTTGGAAGTCCTAGCCACAACAATCAGACAATAAAAAGAAAGAAAGGAAATCCAAATTTGAAAGGAAAAATAAAAGTGTCACTGTTCACAGGTGACATGATACTATACATAAAAAATCCTTGGGACACCACCAAAAAACTACAAGAACTCATCAATGAATTCAGTAAAATTGCAGGATACAAAATATACAGAAATCTGTCATGTATTACTAACAACAAAATATCAGAAAGAGAAATTAAGAAAACAATCTCATTTACAATCACATCAAAAGGAATAAAATACCTAGGAATAAGTCTAACTAAAGAGGTAAAAGACCTGTACTTAGAAAATTATAAGACACTGATGAAAGAAATATATGAAAAGATATATTGTGCTCATGAATTAGAAACATTAATATTGTTAAAATGACAATACTACCCAAGGCAATCTAGAAATTCAGTGCAATCCTTATCAAAATACCAATGGCATTTTTCAGAGAACTAGAACAAATAATTTTAAAATTTGTATAGAAAGAAAAATGTGCCCCAAAGAGCCAAAAAATCTTGAGAAAGTATAACAGAGCTGGAGGAATTATGCTCCCTGACTTCAGACTATACTACAAAGCTACAGTAATCAAAATAGTATGGTATTGGTACAAAAAGAGACACATGTATCAATGGAACAGAATGGAGAATCCAGAAATAAAACCATGTATTTATCATCAATAAACCTACAACAAAAGAGGCAAGAATCCACAATGAAGAAAAGACAGTCTTTTCAATAAATGGTGCTGGGAAAACTGGACAGCTACATGTAAAAAAATGATTTAGAACATTTTCTCATACTATATACAAAAATAAACTAAAAATGGATTAAAGTTCTAAATATAAGACCAGAAACTATAAAACTCCCAGTAGAGAATATAGGCAGAAAACTTTAACATAAACCATAGCCATCTGTTTCTGGATCTGTCTCCTAAGGCAAAAGAAACAAAAGCAAAAATAAACAAATGGGACCTAATTTAACTTAAAAGCTGAGGTAGTAACTATTATTATGGGTATACAGATAAAAATTATACAAATAAAATTATTTTTATCACAGTTTAAACTATAATAAAAATAAAATAGGTTCCTAAGAAATCTTTAATATTAACACCAGGCATTTAGCACTGATACCTCTTTTAAAAGATGTATGTTTGCAAACTATTTGTTGGTTAGTAACTACTCCTGTGGTGATTTAGTTTATCAAAAACTTGTTGAACATTACTTTTTCCTGTTATGCAAACTCTCATAAAGAAACTTAACTACAGGTGATTTGAGACAATTAAATGTTAAATATCCTTTTATCACCACAGGAAGAAATGTTTTTAGTACCACAAGTAGTAAAAGACAGCCATTGCCAGATAACAGAAAAAACATTTTGCATCTAATTTGTCAGATCACCCATTTTAAAGTGCATTTAAATAAAGAAAATAGAAACATATTCATCAAAGCAGCACAATGCCAATTTTCAAGAGAATTTTAGATAAGCAATTCTTTCATAAGATTGTCAAAGGCAAACGAGAATTGCCATTTTGGACTAAAATAGGCGAAGAAAGGAAATTGACTGAAATGTCTTTCATCATAAAATTAAGCAGGATGTAAAAATATTTAAACAGAGTAAGTGCTGGAAGTAAATTAGCTATTTTAAATGTCCTCAGTTTGGTTTTACCAAATTTTCAGTGCTAATCCTTGATATTTTGATTTAACTTGGATTTGTATTTTCTTATACCATCTTATGTGAAAATACTCAGCATAGAGTCGCTTTTTTATACATAGTTGTTAAGTGCTAACAATCATCCAGGAAGTGTATTAAGACTTTTGTCATGTAATCTTTAACTCTATAGATTGCCATCATTCTATGATGAAAAAACTGGGGCATTGAAAGTTCAATGTTCTTGTCCAATCTCCAATAGGTACTAAGTGACAAATTTGGGATTTGAACTAAGAGTTTTCTCCCAAGCCCATGTTCTTTAACTACTCTATTTTACATTCATAAAACTGACTCAAGTCATGTTATTACAGGAACTAACCTCACTTGTCTCTTTCATTTCAAGCTACCCATTCAATACAGAATTATGGCAGAATTCTAAAGAGAAGATTGGAAGAAGGATTTGGGATACTAGCCCTTTCTCATATGTTCCTTGGTGACCCAGTCCTCTGCCCCTATTCTACCTTCTACCAGTTGTCAGAGGCAGAAGTCAACTAGAAATAAATTGAGTCTTCAGTGAAGAAACTCATAACCTTCTTTACACTTTCTGTTTTTCTTCCTTTTACTCAGCCTCACATGTCTCTCTGGACAACTTTGCTTCAATAGGGAGACTTGATAAAGATTGGATGTTGCAGGAGAGTGTGAAGTTTGTTATTTAAACTTCCTCTTGAGAGCTGGCATCAAGCAGGTGCTATTCTGGTCAATGTTTTTGACCTCTACAAAATCTGCTGTTTGGGAGTGATAAAAAGTTAAGGGTTATTAAATATCTCATAGATGATTTATTAAGTCAAAAATTCCACTGATATATTAACCTGATAATTAATGGCTCTAAGTAAAACTGTGTTATTAAGAGCAGCATTCAAAACAGAATACAGCTTCTCTTAGGTCAAGAAAAGACCAATCTCATTTCATTTCTTATTAACTTAGTATAGAAATTCCACACTCACTAGTCATATGACCAAGAAGATTGCTTAATTGTCTCTGGCTTTCTTAACATTTTCTCTTTATAAATTATGACTAGTAGCCACTCTTTTGTGAGAAGAAAGATGTATCTAAGTGAGTTTTTTAAAGCTATTGTTAGAGTTGATGTTATGAGATACATTGTTTTGTTCACCTAATGTAACTTAACTAATTAAAGCCAGAGAAAAGCTAAATGTACTTTTGACCATCTGAATTCATTCATCTTTATTCATTTATGGATTTATACATATCTTTGTGCAATAAATCTCAAATATCTACTACTTGCTAATATTAGAGATATAGCAGTTAACAAGGTTGATCATAGATCCAGCCCTTACAGGGTGTACATTTTGGTTTATATCTTATTTCTTGAGGACTTCTTTTCCTATTAAAATTTTAATAGGATACAATTTATCATTGACTCAGATCAACTCAATATATAATTGTAGCTGTCCATATAGAAGAATTTGTGTCATGGCCTGAGTTACTATTAAATGTTAGAGTGCATATGTTAACAAAAATAAACACCTTGACCTGTGAGAAAGTCTTCAGGACAGGGTACCACATCCGGCAGTCATAAGTTATATAATTATACTCATATGCATTTCACTATCATTGGGCAGTGTACCAGATTAAATTGGTCAGTAATGTTGTTGAATATGTTTCTGTACTTTCAGAACAGAAAAGTACAGAAACACATTCTGGTTGTGTTTTTGGTTAATTGTTATTATACATAATTATAATCTAATTTGTTATCACATAAATTCTACCTTGTATTTTATAACAGGACAATCACATAAAAGTGTTTATCAAAACTATTATATTTCTTTAAAAACCAGCAACTTTCAGAGATGTGACAACTTATTATTAAGCAAAAGTACTTTAAAAAGAGAAGGTACTTAGAGAAAGGAATGCTAAACTATTTATCCAAAGTTTTCAAGATATTTTCCCTAGATTTACATTATTTTCTTTAACTTTTAGCATAAATTTAGTGTTTTTGTACAAGTAATACAAATTAAAATGGAAATTCAAAGTTCTTAAAAATTACAAGTTTAAAAATTACCACAAATTACTCAAATGTAATCACTTTCAACATTACTTGAATATCATCCTAGTTGAATATCCATAATTATGCCTGTATATAAATACAAGGATAAATGGATGGATGCATGTATAAATGAATGAATGGATCAAAAGAGGAACAAAAGTTATTTTGGAAAAATTGAATCATACTTTAATTATTTAATTAAAACTTTAAATTTAATTACTCGAATTTATCAGAAAAAAATGAAATAGGAATGAAGCTAACACTGTTGTTGAACTTTAAATATTTCATAAATACATTATACTTAAAATATATATTATTCATATTAAAATGCCCCTTATAATTAAGAATAAAGATTAAAAAATACTGACATGGTTATAATTTTAAGTTTTATTTATAGGCAGTATCAATCAAATCCTGCCATTAAAGATAAAATTAACACACCTTTTACCCACCTTATCTCTCCATACCTCCTAGTTTTTGTAGCTATTTCTACTTTGTAAAAGTGTTAAAAATCTGCATTCTCTTCTGTAATTGTAATCTGTGTACTTGTTTTGTTTTATTTTTGTATTTAAGTGGATTCAGTGCTTTTCCCCAGTCATTTTAGTGTATTCCTAGGATATGAAAGATTTTTTTTTTTAATCATCTCTTGTTTGGCTGGGTTTCGTTGTCAATTTAATTTTTTTTTGGCATGCATTTTCAAGCAGGGCTCACAGATGTTGTATTATTGAGAATTCTATTTGCTCTTAAAATTTTATAGTTATCCATGCATGTTTTTTTTTACTTGAAAGAGGATACTGAGCACTCACTACCATGCTAAACTGGGTGTACAGTGATGTACATTGAAATTCCTGACCTAGAAAACTTTCAAATTGACCAATCAACCATACACTGTACTAACTATAGTAATAATCAAGCCCCAGATGTTGTATGAGTTTTCAAGACAGAAAGAACAGATTGAGCAAAAGCATAGAGATGAGAAACATCATGCAGAGGTACTATCAAAATTTAGATAGTGCTGGAGCATGTGGTTAAGACAGAACAGGATGACAGAAAGTCTGGAGCAGTAGAACTTGACCAGTGCTTGAAGGCCCTAAAATCCAAACTTGATTTATAGAACGTAGTATAATATAATTGTGTTAATCAATTCCCATCCCACTCCCACCTCTACCATTAGATGTTTGCTGCCAATATTCTACTGGATTTTGGCATGGAGTATTGCATTTTGATGTTTTCATAGCATTTTCATTCATTTTTGAGTTGGCTGTATTACAGAATTGAGACTTTTTCAAGAATAGCTCTTACAGCACACAATCTCTGAAAAATTTTTGACACATTGGACAATGTCTGCCAGTAGCTTTTACACTTGAAAACAACTTGGCTGCATATCATGTGGCAGTATCACACCTTCTTTATTTCAGTATCTGTAGATACTACTCCACTATTTTCAAGCAATAGGTGTTGCTTTGTGGAAGGGTAAAGCCAGCTTAATATTTACCACTTGAAAGTGACTTGCTTCTCTTAAAATACCTGAAGAATTTTGTTTGTTTTATTCTTTAAGATGAAAAAAATGTAACTTGGGGTTATGCATTTCTTTAAGTTGTCCTCTATTATTTTTTTTCCTAAAAAAAGTATCCCCTTTCTATTTGTGGTTTCAGTTCTTCCTTTATCCTAGGGATATTTTACTGTATCCTGTCTTGAATAATTGTCTGGTTCATTTGTTAATCTCTTTACCGTTATGTTACATCATTTGGCCTTTCTTTTTTTTTAATCTATTGTCTTCTAATTAATTATGTATTTATCTCTTCTCTTTATATTTAAATCACTATGCCAGTTTTTCAATTGAAGCTTTATTCTTTTTCTTTTTCCTGGTTCTAATTCATTTATTTATTCTGTTTTGACCTTGTTAAGAGCTTTTTTTTTTTTTTTTTTTTTTAATTGTAGAGCACAGAGCACTAACAGCAGGGGACAGACATTGCTGCATTCTTTTTTCTTTTTTTTAAATAAATTTATTTATTTATTTATTATTTTTCTTTTCGCTGCATTGGGTCTTTGTTGCTGCACGCGGCTTTCTCTAGTTGTAGCGAGTAGGGGCTACTCTTCGTTGCGGTGCGCGGGCTTCTCATTGCGGTGGCTTCTCTTGTTGCAGAGCACAGACCCTAGGCGTGCAGGCTTCAGTAGTTGTGGCTTGTGGGCTCTAGAGCACAGGCTCAGTAGTTGTGGCACACGGGCTTAGTTGCTCTGTGGCATGTGGGATCTTCCCAGACCAGGGCTCGAACCCGTGTCCCCTGCATTGGCAGGTGGATTCTTAACCACTGTACCACCAGAGAAGCCCCCTAGAGCTTTTTTCTTTTCTTCTGCTCTTAATTCTCCATTTTTATTTCTTTTCATTAACTAGTCATCTTGTCTTAGTGCTCTTATTTTACTGAATTTAGTTGCTTAAATTCTGTAGCATGAAAAATTCTCATGTAATTGTTCTTCTGTTCCTTGGACTATATTTACTTTCAAACAAAGTTTCTTTGTTTCATTCTGCTTTGTTTTACTCAATATGTTTACATAGTTGCTGTGCACTTTTTTCCCTGTTGTTCTTGTTTAATTTGAGATTTCTGTTCACACCTTACTATATTTTGCTACAGGTGAATTTACTCTGACACTGTTTTTGTCTCGGTTTGGTAGCTGAAATATTCACTCTTCCTCACCTGCTTTGGAAAAAATGTCAACCTCCTAATTCCTGGAACCTGTGAATATGTTACCTTAGGTGTCAAAATGTCAAAAGAGCCTTTGCAAATGGGATTAAGGATTTTGAAATAAGAAGATTATCCTGGATTACGTGTTGGGGTAATCACAAGAGTCCTTATGAGAGGGAAGTAGGTGAGTAATAGAGTGGAGATTTGACAGTCGATGCAGATGGTGGAGTGATATGTTTTGAAGATGAAGGAGGGAAACCATAGCCAAGGAATGCAAGTAGCCTCTAGAATGTAGAAAATGGCAGGGGAACAGATTCTCCCCTCAAGCCTCCAGATAAAAGCAATCCTGCTAACACCTTGATTTTAAGCTGTAAAACCCATACTGGACTTCTGACCTCCAGAATTTTAAGATAATAAATCTGTATTTTAAACCACTAAGTTGTGGTAGTTTGCTACAGCAGCAATAGGAAACTAACCCAGTAAGGAATCTTTAGAACAAGTCTTTCTCTTAGATCCAGACCTAATCTGAGCCATTCTACTGCTTCTCCTGCATCTCTTCTGAAGACAAGCTCACTGCTGGTGGTAAAGAGAGACTATTGGGGTCTAGGCAGAGCAGGGATGAGCTGAGTGATTCTGCTCATCAGTCCACTCAAGGCTGCCTGGTACAGAAAGAAACTCAAAATGCTTCTCCATCTTCTTTAATATGATCAGTAGTGGCAGCAATAAATTCCAACAGAAAAACACTTAAAAAGACTGGAGCAAGCCCAGAAAGATGAGTAAAGTGTTTTATTTGTGGAAATGGTGGGAGAAGGACTAAGAAGATGAAAGTTTTATCAGAGAAACATGGAAGAGTATGTCAGTATGAGCCATTCAAGGGCATGTTACATTATGAGGAAGGTGTGAAAGCACTAACAGTTTAAAACAGGCAAAAAGTGGTCGTATCCTCAAGATCTGGACTTGAGATGGGGTCATCCAGTTCAATACCACCTCACATCCATGTATTTTTATAGCCAGTATTCTCACATTCATCCCTGTACAGACCCATCTGCACTACTTGTCCTCATCATTCATTTCCTTACTATCTTCCACATACACCCACAGTTGCTATATAATCAGTTAAATCTAAAAGTGAAGAATTAATATGAAATTAAATTGTAGCTAGTAGTACTCCAGTAATACCTGACAGCAGAAAATGTAAAAGAATTCTGGATTGTCAGTCCACCACATTGAAGGGTCCTATAGATAATGACTTGCTGAAAATGAGCTCACAGTCTAAAACTATAAAACATAACTCTAAGGTAGATTCTGCAAACACTAAGAACAGCAGGTTTTAACCATGAAGAAAATTTAATTGAACAGTGTTTTAGGGATAGTAACTAAGAATGTTCAAAATTATTAAAGCTGTAAAAACAGAAAACTATCAAGAAAAGAAACAGATTTTTAAAATAACCAAATAGTAGTTTTAGAAATAAAAACTGTTGTCCTAGAACTTATAAAAAATGTGGATGGATTAAACAGCAAATTAGACATAGATGAAAATTGATGAACTAGAAGATAGAGCTGAAGAATTACCTACAACATAAATCAGAGAGATAATAGATAGAGATATAAAGGAGGGATTAATATAAATGAGAATAAAATGTGAAACTATGATGTATGTCAAATTGAGGTTTCCAAAGAGTAAAGCAAAGAAAATAAGACAGATAATCAAAGGGATAATGACTAAGCATTTTTGAGAACTGATAAAAGACCTAAATCCTTGGAATCAAGAAACATTATTAGGAAGCTCATTACAGAATAAAAAAAAAAAATCCACACCTCAGTACACTATACCAAAAATTCAGAATACCAATAACAAAGACCTTAACACAACTAGAGAGGATACTTACAAAATAATGATGATTTGTCAGACTGTAAGCTTCTCAATAGCAACTGAGAAGGTAGAAATAGACATCTAATGTCAACAATATAAAATAGTGTGCTTAAGATAAGATATAGTCGCTATCATACCAAAAAAAAAGGGGTGAAATGGAGACATTTCTTTAGATAAAAACTATAAAAAATAAAATGTTAAAAAAAAAAAAACCACAGAAAGGATCATATGATGCCTTCTAAAATTCCTGTCTGTTCCCAATTCCTTAGTCCCTTCACATAATTCCACAACCTAGGGGCTCACATGATTCCCTCACATCTATCCTTCACACAGTCAGTCTGTAACACTTTAACAGTCTCAGCAGGACTCACTGAATTACTCAGATCTACACTGTCTCTCATATAAATCAAATAGATATTATATAACCACTTGAATTTTAATAGTTCATGGCACATACATCACTCATAATACATGAAAGATGTACTGCCTATACAGTACATATATAAAATTATGTTGCAATGTCGCCCAACATATCATGCTCACACTACTTTCACATACAATGACCATCTCATCCCTACATTCACTACATAAAATACATCAGACTATACTCACTAAACATGACATACGTATCAACTCTGTAAAAAATATACGGTACACACTAAATTTCCTCATTCCCACACTAACATGACCCACCAGAAATTCTCCAGTGACCTTAAAAGACAAAGTAGATGTATTCTTGAGAAGTAAAAATTCTGTTACAGGCTTAATTAAAGCATTTAAACAGGGGAAGGATTTAATGTGTTTGAGGTATTTTATCAGGAACAAGAATTTACCTAGTTGCTGAAGCTTGTGAATTTAAAGGCATAGTCCTTTCAATTGGAAACTTAGATTAAGAGGAAGCAAGAAAAGTAACTGGGATATTTTTGATATATTTAAATCAGTAGGAGAAGCAGAGGTGATTCAAGAAATACACAAAGTATTTAGGAAAACTCCAACAACCTAGAATTTATCTGTAAATTGGGGAGGTTTCAAGATAGGCTATGAGTATGGTGAGTATAGATGAAAAACCGACTCGGAGTCCTTTGGGACAGGGGACACTGAGAAAGGTGACACCACTGACTAAGCCAAGTGATGGCTATGCCATTTAATAGTAAGTTACTTCCTGAGAGGGGAGCTATAGCCATTGTTGGGAGGTGTAAGTCTGGAGTCAACCTTAGAGATCCTACGGCAGTCTCCTACTCAAGCTCAGAACCCAGCAGGTCCCCCAAAACTCTGGCAACAGAGGCCTTCCTCTGAGATTTTCACAGAGCAGATATCTGGAAGAGGGAGCTGGGGACAAGAAATAGAAGTCAGTGAATTCTTTTTTTTCTGTAAATTCTAACTCTATCAGGAAGTAGCAGGACTTTTATATGATAATACACAGCTGACAAACTGATGTACTTTACCTATGAACATACACTGAATTTATTCTTCTGGTAAATAGAGTAGGAATAACAAATAATACATGTACCTGACTATGTACCAGGCAAGAAATGGAGCCTCTGATACACTTCAGGAAACAATATAGGCCACTCATAGGTAATCAGACACATTTTTCCAACAAATATATTTGTATACCTGGATTTTAGAACTTTGGACAGAAACCAGACCGTAAATTTCATGAGGACAAGTGCCATGTGTGTTATTTTACATGGTATTTCTTCATTGTTTGTTGAAGGGAAATAATATCATTTTATTATTGGTCCATGGTCTCTTTGGTCCATGGCTACAGCCAGACAGCAGAGGATTCAGACTGAGAACACATCTCCTGTGCCTCTTCTGTAGACAAGCTCATTCATAATGATATGGGTGTAAGAAAGAGGAGGTACTGAGAAGGAATCAGTCAGGGAGATGGGTCAGCTTGATGGTCTAGAATTGGAACTGAGCTCCTTTGCTCAACCATGGCCACAAATGACCCCATCTTTCAAGGACTGCTTAGGGTCTCTGTTTCTGATCAATGGGAAGAAACGTACCATGTAAGTTTCCCTGTCTCCTTTGGAAGAAACTCTTAAAGGATATGAATGGCAAGATTACAAACCAAAGAGAAACGAGTCTAGGGCAAGTCTGTGAAGTCTTCATTTGAACATCTCCAGCACCATGGCCAGTTCCTAGGGAACTCTGAAAAAATAATATTGTTGACTGAAAAAAATGCACAACGTGAGAGCTGTGAGTTGTTTCATTGGGGGCTTACTGAGAACTATAGCCTGGGAGACAAACAACTCTGAGGGACTGCTCCAAAGAGATGGGGGGAAGGTCAGTATATATGTGATTTTGGTGAAGAGGGTACATGCAGTCAAACACACATCTTGGTAGAAGGTTGTTGCTAGTCACAAAAAGGTTGCTACTCTTCATGAGGAGCACATGTCTCTGTTAATGATTTTAGTGCTTTTCTAGGTATGAGAAGATGCAAGAAACTGGGTTCATAAAATTTTATCATGAAAATAACTATCTGAAGGCTTGTTCTGCCATTTTTCCCCAAGGCACAGTGTGTCTAAAGCCTGATCTCCACCCTGAATTCCTTTCAGGGTATGTTAAAGTTCAGTGACTGCAGTGGCTAATGACCTAATCATTGTAGAACTTCATGGTGAGAGACATTCTTTAGTTTGCAATATCTGTATCTATAACTATACATTTCTCTCTCTTTCTCTTTCTCTTTATATATACATATATATGTATGTATGTGTGAGTGTATGTGTATACACATCTGTATCTCTAAGTTATGTATATCAATATAGATATCAATATAAATGTGTAGATAGATATACATGCAGAATTCTTTATAAAACTTGTACCCCGTATCCCCTAATGGAACAATTTCTGATGAGGAAAATTGAGCTAATAATATCCAAACTTTAGTGACTACATACTGTATTTCAGGCATGGTTCTAAGTTTTTGATATTCTGTATACATCTCTCGAAATACCGCATACAAGATAGCCAACATCACTGACATCCACAACACACTTTTTTGATAATTGTTTATTTGCATTTTGGAGTAAATGGAGGTTCACATGGGAAAGTCACCTCAGTTTCTATGAGTTCAAGTCTCATGTGTGGTAACAATGTTTGACATATAATATCCACTCTGTGTCTTTTTTGAATGGACACAGACCCCAGAAAATGCCATATCTCGATTTTTTTAATTCAATTCCCTAGAATTCTGGAAGACTCAAGAGGATGCTCCTCAGCCTGAGTCATATGTGGTGGTCCCAGCCTGGAGTCGGACAGCAGGAAGAAATGCCTCTGCCTCAGGATATTTCTCCTGCATCTCCTCTGCACGCAACCTTATTTTTCCTGGTGATGATGGTAAGGAAGATACAAAGGTGGGATCTCAGCTTGGAAAGGAGGTACAGCTGAACGGCTTAGCCTAATCCCTATTTATTTCACTTACCCTTCAAAAAATAAGAAAGGGATTCAGGGCAGAGAGACTAGGACTGAAACCTCTGCCAAGGGACAAATAGGGAGTATGCCTTCAAGGACAGGACAGAGTTTCTCAGCACTTTCAACATATGAACCCTGGGACAGTTGTGAGTGAGGTAGTGGGCAGTGCTGATATGCACATGGGAATTTAATCAGAACCTTCCCCTTAGATCAGCACACTCATATCCTCACACACACACACAGTGAGTCCTTCATACCAAATATGGCCCTATTTCCCTTCCTTTCACTTTTTCTCTCAAATACACACAACTCACTCCCCATCTGTCTTTCCCATTCTCTAGTAGCATTACATAGCTACACCTTTATGCCTTCATTCCTTCACTCAATCATTCTCAGAATCACCTGTTTACACACTAATCCCATAAATAATTCACATCCCCTCACACATATAACCTGTTTTAACTCCCTATGCTAGGTCAAACTCAAGAAAATGCATATGTCCTGAAGGGAATGCACTCTCATATACAGTCTTTCTAATCTATACACCACTTCACCCACAAAACCTTCAGTCCTTCATAGAGAGGCACATTCTGAGAGCTCACATACACTTCTTCTAACACTCTAAATCCTACTGTCTCACACTAAGAACATGTACCACTCTTGTACTTGTTTACATGTACAGAAACACCACATAACACACATGCACACACCCATTCACCATCCCTTTTCACCAACATTAAAAACACCATGTATGTTCCAGAACATACATACACCATACCCTCATTACTAGATATTTATACCATGTATATTCTCCAGATAAAACATGCCACACACAGAATTGTGAAATATCACATATATATGTACTTCTACTCCACATGCCCATACAGAAATATTTTCATGGCCATCTTAACTCGTATAGACTTCACATACTTATCCTAGTTTTCTTATGCTTGAAATTTTCTTTCCTAAGAATTCATCAATTATGTCAAGATGTTTCTTGTCTTGAATCCCCTGAGATGCCTACACCCAAGCATTTGAAGCAATGGGAGACTTCCTCCCCTTTTCCACAAGTCTCTTTTCCATTTCATTTGGTTAATAGTAATAAGTCCTTTATGTCATCAGTACATATGAAAGAGAAAAGGGTCATGAAAATTTACTACATGCCTGTCCAAATGAAAAGGGGTGTGGCTATCTTATGGGATACAGAGGAAGGATTGGAGCCTCCCTCAAAGAAGATAAGGATAGAAGAAATGACCTATCCTGAATAGATCCATACACCGTTCACCCTCTCTCACGTGTCTATGAAGGAGCTCCTAACTGGCAGCAAGTCCAGCTTGGACAGCAAAGCCCAAGATGAAATGGAGAAGGCTGAAAGTCCAGCAGAACCTCCAGCTCTGGAGGAATGTTCAAAGCCCAAGACATCTGAATGGCTAGTGGCCCTGGATAGTGGCTTCAGGTGCATGGGCTGCTGTTGGGTCTTTTCCAGCTTAGAGGTCCTTCAGGAGCATGTGGAACATGGGGTCAATGATGGCTTTAGCTGCCATGCTTTCTATCTTGCCTTGGCTTGGCTAAAGAACAAGGGGAACAGGAAAGGGAAAAAGAAGAGGAGGAAGAAGAAGAAAATCAAGATGATAATATCTGGATGCCAGAAAGAAAAAGATTTTGGCATGAAGACATCCTCATGCAAATAAACAGACTGTTTTTCAGCCCCTAAAAGAGAGGAAGTAAAGGAGGCCAGTCCACTGAGGAGGCTTCATCTTCTCTAAGCAGTCAGAGTACCCACCTTAGTTTATGCATCTCTACCACCGCACCACCAGTAGGAGCAGAGAACCCATTTTAATATTATCCACTGTTCTCCTGAGGAGCAGGGAGAAGGCAGATCACACAATGCAGAAGAGCAAGATGTCCTCATGAAAACTGAAAATCAGTATATCATCTCCACCACTATAATTGAGAAAACAAGACTCTGTTGGAAGTGGAAACTGCTGTGGACTGGATTGCAGAAGAGGCGAGGACTCCAGGGGTAAGAGAGCATGTTAAGGATATTTAGGATGCAAAGTTCTGAGAAAACATGGCATCCACCAGAGATACCTCCCAAGGGTCCAGGAGGTGGAGTACTTGGTTGATGACACATTAATGAGAATGTTTCCTGTCCCTGCCGTTTGAGGGGACAAGAATGAAGACCTGACTAGCAGTTCAGCAGGGCAGAGAAGGCTGTGCCCACCATTCCTAAGTAAACCAGAGGTCACCAGAGTCCCATCCCCTCTAGGTTTATTCCCTGGCCTGCCTCCCTTCCAAGAGGCACAGGGCAGGACATTGACAGGACTTCTGTCTTTGAAGAAGGGTTGGCAGGCAGGCCAGTCATGGTTCTACCCTTTCTCTCAGTGTGAGTGAGATCTCAGACTCCATCTTGTGCTTTTTATACCTAGGAGGAGACTGCTGAGGAGGTGTAACTACTTGAAAGAACAAGTAGTCAAATCCATTTATTTTTTCTAGGAAAAATTTCCCTTCTTATATACTAGGAGCCAGTAGTTCTGGCCGCCTCCTCAAAAGTGTCAGGCATAACTGGAAAAGGAAGGGGATGGAGGCTACCCTTATGCCATGAACCATATTTGGAAACTTTTAATTTAATGTGTTGCTTCCCAAAGGACCTCTATATCCTTTTATGAAGGTTCACAATTCTCGTATCTTATTCTTTCCTTTTGTTACAGCATGAAGCATCTTGTTCTAGTTGGCCAGCAGAGGAGTTAAATATAGACGGAGCTGCAAGGACATTGTAAAGCCAGGTTCATACTACAGTAAATGAGAGTATGTCTTTTTAGTTAACGGAACAAATGAAGGACTCATCTTCCATGCTCCAAAAGTCACAGTTAGAATGGAACCTGGCAATTTTCCTGAATTTTCTATACCATGCAGGAAATCTTGAGAGTGGCTGAACACTTGTCACTAAAGTAAGAAAAGCTGCCTTCTTCATTGAGTGGATCCCCTTCTCTGTTTTGGTTTTCTTACAGCAACAGAGACCCAGTGGCCTGAAGATTTCAAACGATGAGGTCCAGCACATTCCTACAGTCTGATGAGAGCTCAGCAGTTCTTGTGAGCCCCACAGCATCAAGGTAGGGCTGGCCTGAAGGTGTATGTACCTGATCCTCTGTAGCTGCCTGGTAAAATGTGATGTCAGACTCTGGAGAAAATATCCACATAGAGTCGCAAGGAGACCCAGGAATACTGGGAATACTATACACTCAGGAGACCTGTGGAAAGACTTTCCCACTCCTGCTCCCCACCCTCAGAGAGTCAGGGGCCACTGAAAATATCTGCACTATAGCTTTGTATTCAAGGAGGACAGTGTAGATAGAGAGGTGTTAGTACTATGGGAAGCAAGTTTTTCCTGCCTATACCTATCAGCAGTAGAACAGAAGACTGATGACAACTTGGCAGGAATTTAGGGGAGGAGATTGCTAAGGTGACAGAGGATTTAAACAAAATTCTCATTTCTCTTCCCGCTTTGCATCCTACTTTTCTCTTCTCAAGTCTCTTTCATTTACTGTAGGCTTGAACACCTGGCTCATAGTCCAACTCTCCAGCCCAGATATTGTCCTTTACTCCAACTTTATTACCCTCCCCTACATACAAATCCATGAACATGCATACGTGATGCAAACAAGTGTGAACACTGCAAAATTTAAATAGTACAGATTGTATTACCCCTTCTCCTGTGCACTCACCCCCATGCATTTATCCCAAAGTAGTACATATTTTTCTATATCCTTTTCTTTAAATGAACGTATACTTTTCCCCATATCTCCCTTTTATATATTCACTTGCACAGTTATTTGGCTGAAGGACAGACATTCTTATTATTGAGAGAAGAAAAGGTACTGGGTAAAACCAAAGGCAATTAAAACCCACCCCTTGGCTTCTCTGGGCTTGTGTACATGAGGTGCACAAACACTTCTTAAACAGTCATATCAGAAATAATGGAACATGTGAAAATCATCTGAGACAATCAAGTATGTGTATATACAGGTGTCATAATGTGGTTTTAAGTTTAATAACTTTATAAGTGTAAAAGCTACCAACTTTTGGAAGATATAATTTTCATGTTTAATTACTTGTATGTGATTTGTACACTTTGAAGGTTAATTTTTTCTCTCTTTGTCACTCCAACATCTTCAATCAGAAGGACAGAAACAAAAAAATAAAATTAAAAAAGTATTATGGACAATTCACAAAACTATATAGGAAAAGGATAATTAAAATAGTTCAACTTTCAAATGATGTTCTTTATAGTTTGTAGCTTTTACTCTTCTGAAATTATTAAAGCTTAAAACTGCACTATAGCATTTGGGAAACCTGTATATATACATGTTTGATTATCTTCAAACTATTAGATTTGTGTACAGTCCTTCCCCATGGATATATATGTATAACAACTGTATGTGTACCTGTGTGTGCATAAGTTCATAGAAGCCAAAGATGGATTTCAGTTCTTTTGCTTTTATCTGCCTAAGACTGTTTCTTTCTTCTCTTGATAAGAGACTCTACCTTCTGAACAAATATGTGAGCAAGTCAGGCTAGCTAGGTGAAGTGATTACTTCACTAATTGGATTCCCTGATTGACCTAGTGGTAAATATCAATCTATGTTGGATCAATCTGTACTGATAACTTGGAAAATCAAAATAGAAGAGATAGAGATTGTGGTGGTTAGTGTTGGGTTATCCTTTGTCCACAGCTCAAATTAAGGCCTATGAACCTCTACTATTAGACTTGCTTCAATTCCTCTTTTTTTTTGAAAGACCTGGCTGTTTTACCTGTTATTTTGATTTATTAAGCATCATCCACACTAACCCTTCAATAAATTCTTGTTTTGCTTCAATTAACCTGAGACATTTACTGTTGTATGTAACCTAATATACCTTAATTGATATAAATTAGCTTCAACATGATAATTTCTTCCATTTTAATGGTTGAAATGATAGTCTAGAAAAGAGTAACATATTATATTCCTCTGACTTTATACAGAAACAGTAAGGGGTAAAATTATACTCAATACGTATATTATGTCCTTGATTAATTAGGAAGTTTGCATTGACAATGTTTGGGTATATAAACAAGATTACTTCAATGGACAAAATGGACTTCAGGACATTAGACTTGGTAAATCCCTTACTGCTACTTAGCAACTTTGAATACTTTGAGTCAGCGCTCTCGTCTTGAAAACAGAGATCATAATACATAAAATAAAGGTTATTGTGAGAGTAATAAGACCCAGGTAAAAACACCTAATACAGTCTCTGGCATAAAAAGTAAAACAATTTTTCATTCACTTTTGAAATTTATTTTCTTTACCTGTGAGCACTGGCAATTTGATTATGATGTGTCTAGGTAGGATTGTTTTTTTTTAATTTACATTATTTGATATTTGCTGAGCAAAGTTCTTTAAAAAATCTTTTGAATTTTGAAAGAATTATAAGCTCACAAGAAGTTTCAAAAACAGTCCACAGTCCAGAGGGGTCCCATGTACCCATCATCCATCTTCCCCCAACATAATTACAGTACATTATCAGCAAGGACACTGATGAGAACAATACAATAAATCAGACTACAGACCTTACTCAGATTTCACTATTTTTTTTATGTACTCATACTTTGCATATTTTATGTATAATGCTATATTTTACACATATGGATTTGTATGCCCATTGCTTCAGTCAAGATACAGAAATGTTCTGTCACCGCAAAGCAATTCTCTCATGCTCCTTGATAGGCACATACATCCTCTTTCCCTAACTTCTGGCAACAACTTAACTATTCTTCATCTCTATTCTTTTTTTCATTCCAAGAATTTTATATAAATTGAATCATATAATATGTAAACTTTTGAGATTGCCATTTTCAGCTAAGCATAATTCCCCTAATATTGAGCCAAGTTGTTGAATATATTGTAGTTCATTACTTTTATTGCTGAGGAGTATTCCATTGTATGATGTAGAACAGTTAAATGTGTCACACATTCAAAGGCATTTGGGTAATTTCAAGTTATTGGTGATTATAAATAGAGTAAAGCTTCTATGACATTAGCATACAGGTTTCTGTGTGAACATAAGTTTTCATCTTTCTAGTATAAATGCCTGAGAGTGTTATTGTTCGGTCATATGGTAAACGTGTATCTTCTTAAAACAACTGCAGGCTCATTTCCGTAGTGGCTGAACCATTTTTATATTCCCACCAATGTATGAGAAGTCTAGTTTCCCTGCATCCTCACCAGTATTTGATAGTATAAGTATTTTTAAGTCATTTTAATAGATATGCGTAGAATCTTGTGGCTCTTTAAATTTGCATTTCCCGAGTGATTTGTGATGCTGAACATCTTTTCATGTAGTTGTCATTTGCTTATCTTCTTTTTTAGATCGCCTATGTAAGTCTTTTGCTCATTTTTAACTTAGATTGTTTTTATTTAGAGAGTTATTTGTATATTTTGGATATGGATTATTTGTTGGATATGTGATTTGCAAGTATTTTCTCCCTGTTGGTAGCTTGTCTTTTCATTCTTTTAACAGGGTCTTAGAACAAAAGTTTGAATATCAATGAAGCCAAATATATCAGTTTTTTTCTTTTATGAATAATACCTTTTGTGTCATGTCTAGGAACTTGTCACTTAGCTCTTGGTCCCAAAGATTTTATCCTATGTTTTCTTCTAAAAGTTTTATAGCTTTACATTTTACATTTAGATTTATCTGATTCTATTTAAGTTAATTTTGTACAAGGTGTGAGGTTTAGATGGATAATTTTTGGTCACTATAGTCCAATTCTTCCAGCATAATTTTATAAAAAGGCTGTTTTTCCTCTACTGAATTGCTTTTGAATCCTTGGTCCAAAATCAGCTTGTCACATTTGTTTGGGTCTGTTTCTGAGCTCTCCATTCTGTTTTGTTGATCTACTGTTTATTCCTCCACAGTCCCATGCTATATTGATTGCTGTAGATATCAACTAAGTCTTAAAAATGGATGGTGTGATTCCTCCAACTTGATGCTTCTTTTTCAATATTGTTTTAGCCATTCTACTTCATTTGTGTTTCCGTATAAATTTTAAGATAAGGTTGCCAATATATATATTAAAAAAAAAAACTCGTTGGAATTTTAATAGGATTTACGCCGAATTTACAGATCATTTTGTTAAGAACTGACATTTTTAATGTGCTAGATATTCCACACCATGAACATTATACATCTCTTCATTTATTTGCATCTTCTTTGATTTATTTTATCAGTATTTGTATTTTTCATGATATAGATCCTGTACCTGTTTATAAAATTTATTCACCATGCTTCTTGAATCTGTAAATTTGTGTTTCACCAAATTTGGAAAATCTTTGGCCATTATTTCTTCAGATATTTTCTGCACTTACCTCTTTTTCTTTCCTTTTGGGACACCAGAGGCATAAATATTGGAACCGTTGACATTGTCCCACAGTTCTCAGAGGCCCTGTTCATTCTTTTTCACATTTTTTTGTCTCTCTTCTTCAGATTGAATTTCTGTTTATCTACCTTCATATTCACTGAAGCTTTCCATTGTCATCACCATTCTGTTCTTTGGCCCTATCTGTGATTTTTAAAATTTAAGATATTATAATAACCAATTATATTTTTTATTTGATTGTTCTTATAATTTGTACATCTTTATATACTCTACTTATTTAGTGTTTATCTTCACCTCATAGATCACAGTTATAATAGCTGTATTAAAACCTTTCTCTGAAAATTCCAACATCTGTATCATCATAAGATTGGTATCTATTGGTTATCTGTTCCCTTGAGAGTTATATATTCTGGTTCTTTGTTTACTGGGTAATTTAGAATTGTATCTGAATTACTTTTAATATTAAAAGAAAGATTCTGGGTGCTGTTAAAATCATATGGCAAATATTTATCTTATACTTTTGCATGCAGTCAACCTGGCTAAGTTCAGAGTGCAAATTCTGTACCATTTTGTGCAGTGATGGTTTCAATGTCAGTTCAAAATCAAAGCTTTTATTTTGCTTCTTTGGGTCCATCCTGCACATGTACCACATAGGGCTTAATCAGGGGCTTGGCACAAAATGGATACTCAAAATATTTTTTTCATTCATTTTCAATTTTTAGTACAGCTTGTTTGAAGCAGAATCATGTGGAAACATTAAGTTTTGAAGGTCTCTGTTAACTGGTAAAAAAAAAAAATACCTTATCTCTGCAATAACTGGTATGTTTCTTCAGGCACTGGAGCATAGCATGTATTCTGTGAAGTGATATATATTAAAGAGCTCCCCAGTGGATTTTGTTAAATGGTCAAAGAGAGTAAAATTTCTTATATGTTACCAATTCTATTTTGAGCATTTATTATTTATTCTTATCTTCTATGTAATGGCTAATAATTCTAATAACTGTATGGATTATGTTAACTTGATTTTTCTCATTTGCCTATAAAAGTGATGTTTATATGCTTCTGAGATTCAAAATCTTCCCTATGCTTCCCTGTGCTTCTGAGATTCAAAATCTTCTACCTCAGTTCCAGTATACTCAGTATTAAGTGCACTATAAAATAAATTTTTTAGAAAATCTGCTACTTTTACTGTAAAACCCTAGTACTTTTACAGGCTACCACAGACCAATTTAACTATGGAAAGCTATCTGTTTAGTGTAATTAAGGATAGCTCTTTGGTTTTCTACATGTTGAAAATTGAGTCCCATATTATAGTGTTGTATCTTTGTTTTAAATGTATACTATTTTTATATTGTATAACTTTCTCATTCATGGCATAGTAATTTTTTAAATGTTTTACATTATAGATAGAGTGACAAAGTGAGTTTGACATTTAATTTTTTTTTTTAAATTGAAAATCCAAAGAACCTATCAATGCTAAAAAGAAAGGAGTTATCAAACCATGAAAAGACATGGAGGAACCTTAAATGCATATTGCTAAGTGAAAGGAGCCACTCTGAAAAGGCTACATACTGTGCCATTCCAACTATATGACATTCGGGAAATGGCAAAACTGTGGAGACGGTGAAAAGATTAGTGGTTGCCAGTGGTGAGAGAGAACAGAGAGGGATGAATACTCAGAGCACAGAGGATTTTCAGGGCAGTGAAAATACTCTGTATGATAATATAATGATGGATATAAACCTATAAAATGTATGACACCAAGAGGTAAGTTATAACTGTGAACTTTGGGTAATTATGACATGTCAGTGTAGGTTCATCAATTGTGAGGAATGTACCACTCTGCTGGGAGATAATTGATAATGGGGGAGGCTGTACATGCGTGAGGGGACAGGATATATGGGAAACCTCTGTACCTTTCTCTCAGTTTTACTGTGAACCTAAAACTTGTCTAAAAAATTTAAATCTTTCTAAAAAAAAACCAAACTAATCAACAGCTCATGTAATAACAATAAATTAAATCATACTTTCTATCCTAAAGTTTAATATACTTTGCACAATTAAAAAGTTTTTGAAGTTGTGACATATCTTATAATTATTAATAAGTAGGAATTTAGAATACAGTTTGCCCTTGAATAACATGGGTTTTGAACTGTGTGGGTCCACTTACGCGGGAATTTTTTTCCATAGTGAATACTACAGAACTATAGGATCTGCAGTTGGTTGAATCTCAGGATGCAGAACTGCAGATACAGAGGAACCAAGTATACTGGAACATGGACTATAAATTAGTCCTGGATTTTTGCCTTGGTGGGTCAGTGCCCCTAACCACTGCACTGTTCCATGGTCAACTGTATTAGCATTTTCTTGTTTCCAAGAAAGCATATTCATATCAATAGTATCATACTACTACTGAGACTTGAGGATATAAAGTACATAAAATAATTCCATCGTGGCGTGGCCATGTTTATTTGTGTTTCCTTTGTGTGGTGTCAAGTAGAAAAAAGTAACAGATTAAAGTTGTGTTCATTTTGAATATAGGTAGGTAGCTATCTAGCCAGATGATCCCAATAGTTCTAAGTTATTTAAGATATTCCTGCAGTTATCCCAGAGGCAGGTGTTGATGGTCCTCAAAGTTGGGAAACATAGGATAAACTTATTCTTTAAGCCCCATTGTCCTTATGTTTCTAGACTTCTGGAATACTCTGTTTTTTTTATTTTAAATAGTAGAGTAACAACTGTTTTCTGATCACAGTAAAATGAAACCATAAATACAAAATCACAAAACAAAATTCCCCTTCAACCAGAAATAGTGTCCAACTGTTAATTTGAAAAAAAGTACAATAAATATATTAAAGTATCCAAGAAAGCTAGAAACATAATGGAAATAATTCTTTTTACTGTACTTTGTTCAGATTACATTTACAGCCATTTAGGGATACTTCATCAGAATTGTTGTCTTGCATTTAAAGAAAACTATATTTTGGATAGTATTTGAAAATGTCATAAATGTGCTGTTTAAAAATAGGCTTATCTTTTATGTATGAAGAACTTGCATGAATGGTATACACTCTCAGGCACATTGATAATGTCCTTTCATAACCAAACCAAACAAAACAACCCTTGGTTAAATATCTTGCTATGTCATCAATTCAACTGAAAAGTGAACACCTAATAAGATTTAAATTTTGTTTTCAGGACAAATTGACTCAATAAAAAAGCCCATGAACAGTAGTTTAATTTCCTTTTAGTGACTGGATTACCCTCATTAGTAGAGTTAAAAATGTATATGTTTTTGTGGGGAAATAATATAAGTATAATAAAATCCATTTAGAAATTCAGGCCTCACCCTTACTGCAATAAGGCACAAGAGGTGGTGCATTTAACCAATAGCTACAAGAATGGCACCTGAGCATACATCACTGATCACATAGTTTATGTCAGAAGGGAGCGTATATCTTTACCAGGCTGTCAGTATTAAGCTCTATCTGAAATTTTTTAAACATATCTCAACACAAAGTACAAGAATATATGATTTTCTATCAATCTATTCTAACAGTACAAGGTACCAACCTCACTTTACTAAAATGTAATGTGTGGTTATTTTTCATATAATAACAATTATGATCATTAAAGTGTATCTGCTTATTATTGAGTGAACCTACAATTCTGATACCCTCTTCATTTCAAAGTCACAAATAATAGAGAAGAATATTTAGATGAAACCACAAGTCCTAACCTACTCCACATTTATAGGAAACAAAACATTTTTAGATAACAGCTCAGTTATTCTAAGTTGAAAGTTACCATCGTAACTTTTATAATAGTTACAAGTCATAGAAATTACCTTAGTAATCAAGAACTGATTACTCATTGTGGGAAATAAACAGGAAAAGCAAACAGTATGCCCTAACCTGTCTGTTTTCTCTATCTTTCTGGCATTGTCATTCTTACGCAAGATACAGGCAGTACTCTGTTCCCTCTTGTTGATAGCTGTGCTCCTTGCTATAATGTTTCAAAAACTGAGTGCAGTGCAAGTAGAACTTTGAAAATATTATATGCCAATCTCCATCTGCACCTCATCCCCACCCAGAAGCTGCAGCCATTCCACCTAGAACAGGAGAGACTATCATCTTAGGAAGAAAAAAAATGCAAGGGATATTCCTTACACAGTAGAAGAGGCAGGAAGATTCAGCTTTCCAGTTGGTGAAATATAGGAATGGGAAGAAGACCAGCAGAAAGAAAAGGAAAGGTCAGGTACCAGTGTTTCCTTCCCTCATACATGTCTAAGAATAGAAGTGTGTAATTGCATCATCCAGAAGTGTATGGAAGAAACCATTAATATTACTATTGGTCCTTTTATATAGGAGGAGACAGGCCTGGGGATTGGGATTTAGAAGCAAGAATTTGCAAGCCTTTTTTGATCTCGATTAGTTCTGTCACCCATTCAACAGGCCATATGAGTGATTTTGCATGATATTAGTGGAGAGAAGTGTTTAGGCTAATTACCGTATTTGATTCAGTTATCTATTAATGTCATAAATCATGCTTTTATAAACAAACTTGTTCCTATATTATCTCTCCTTTGTGGATATATATTTTCGGATTATAATCCTAGAAGGTCGAACACATAAGTATCTCTTTAATTTTACTTGATATACCCAAATTATACTCTTTAGAGTTTGAACTGTTATACATTCCCACCAGCCATAATCTGAAATAATTTATATTCTCCAGTCTCACCAATAGAGTACATTATCAAATTTAGGATTTTTGCCAATCATATAGGTGAGAAATGATGTATCTATTGTTTTAATTTTCCTTACACTTAGTGAGACTGAATATATTTTCTTCCACTTAAGGGTTATTTGCATTCTTTATTTTTGTGAATGGTCCATATCTTTTGGCAATTTTTTCTCGGGTTTGGTCTCAATTTTTAAGAGCCTGTGTATATAAAAGGACGATTTTCTTGCAATTTGATGTTCGCCTATTGACTTTGATTATGGTTATACTTTTTTAAACAGAAGTGTTTCAATTTTACAGAGCTGATTTTATGAATCTTTTCATTCATTGCTTCTGGATTTTGATTCATAATTAGAAAGATTTTTGTGCTCCTTGGTTATAAAATAATAAAGCCATATTTTTTGTCAGGGCTATTATTTTTACATTTTTTCCTTTCAAAACAAGTAATGGTCTGAGGTATTGATCCATTTACTTTTTTTTTCTTTTTTTTTAGCTCTTCAGTTGCCATAATTCAATTTATTTAAATGTCCATCTTTTCCTCAGTGATTTGTTGCTTCCCCATTTTGATTTTCCATCTTTATCAAAAATAAATTCCATATGCATTTAGGTCAAATTCTAGATTATCTTTTTCTTTTCTTTTTTTTAAAGTTTTATCCAACTTTTTCTTGTTGTAAGTAACAACTTCCAAACTCTTTACATGTTGGAGCTGAAACCAGAAATTCAAACTATTAAATTTTAAGGATTATCAATCTAATTTGGTATTTTGGACTAAAATAAATTGTTAATTCCTATGATCATACTGCAACTATAGTATAGTCTAATAATTGGGTCAAGAAATAATACTTATTGGTTTCTATAAACCTTTTCTAGTTTTATTATTCTGATTTTATGACTATATTAACTTTCAAATGACATTGCTAAAACACTTTTTCTTTAATTTTAAAAATTATCAACACTTTAGACAATTGACTTTTTATTAAAAAAATCCCTATTCTTACTCTCTAGCTTTTTTTTTATATTTTTATTTTATATTGCAGTAAAGTTGATTAAAAATATTGTGTTAGTTTCAGGTATACAGCAAAGTGATTCAGTTATACATACACATATATCTATTCTTTTTCAAGTTCTTTTCCCATTTAGGTTATTATAGAATATTGAGCAGAGTTCCCTGTGCTATACAGTAGGTCCTTGTTGGTTATCTATTTTAAATATAGCAGTGTGTATATGTCAGTCCCAAACTCCCTATCTATCCCTCCCCTCCACCCTTCCCCCATGGTAACCATAAGTTCGTTCTCTAAGTCTTCAAGTCTGTTTCTGTTTTGTAAATAAGTACATTTGTATCATTTTTAGAAACTGCATATAAGCAATATCATATATCATATGAAATTCTAGATTTTCTATATAATCCTATTCATCTCTCTCTCTCAATCTCTCTCTCCTTCTCTCTCCCTCTCTCTTTAAATGCCAGTACAGAACTATCTTGAATATAAGACTTTGTACTATGTTTTAAAATTTCATAGGATTAGACTTTAGACTCCTCTCACTACTTTTCTTTTTTCCAGGTTTTTCTTTCTTTGCTGTTGTTGTTGTTTTTTTTTACTATTCTTGCTTGTTAATTTTTCTATGTGAACTAGAAAACAAAACAAAACAAAATGCATTGGCATTTTCATTGAAATTGTATTATGTTTGGATTTTATCCTGGGGAGAGCTAATGCATTTATGATACTATATCCAGCATTATATAGTTTTTATATATAGTTTTGCCATTTGTCAAATCTTCTTTTGAGTCTTTCATGGATATTTTAAAGCTATATCCTAAAGGTTTAGAGGTTTCTTGTTAGGTTTAGTTTTAAATATTATTGTAAAAGTAATTTTTTCTATTATATCTTCTAATTGGCTAATGTGTTCAGGTGTGAAGGCTATTTATTATTTATCTGAAGGCTGTGATTATAGCAATATAACTAATAATACCAATCTTTAAAATAGTTCTTTGGGACTTTATTTTACTCTTTTGCAATTTTTCAAAATGCATCCTGTAGAACTAGCTATTTTCCATGAAGGAATGCTTGCTTTTGACTAGACATCATGGCAATATTATATCACTGTGTAGTGGAGAACATATGAATTTTGGTTTTCTTCCACACACATTCTTCCCCTTTCTCCAGCCATTGCAATTTCTTGTCTTAACACTTTTACAAACTTTGACTTTTTATGAAAATGTTTAATGTCCTGAAGTGAAAGTAACTCATGTATAAACCTCATTTTTGACCATTTCAGTAATTTCCCTCAATTGAGCCTTCCTAGTGGAAGTATTAGTTCTTTATTCTATTGGACCAGGTAGATTATCTGGAAGTCTTCTTGGGCAAAATTCTGACTCATCTTGGCTTCTGAGCTTGGTCTTTTTGATCATTTATGAGCCTACTGTTCAATTTCAAGGATTTCTTGTTGTTTTTCATTGGAAGAGTGATTCACATGGAGTCATTCACCCTGGGTATCATCTTGCTCTTCCTGATAAAGGATTCTAGAATGACAGGTTTTCTCTCTCAGTACTGTAGAGATAACTGCTCCTCTGTCTTCTATTTTTTATTCTTGTCTGCAAGAAAAATGTTGTCATCCTTATTCTTATTCCTCTGTACTTAATGTCACATTTTTCCTTTAGCCATGGTTTTTCTATTTAGCACTGTGATTAAGCAATTTGATTATGATGTGCCTTGTTGTAGTTCCCTTTATGTTTCTTACAAATGGGGTATATTAAATTTCTTGTATTTGCACATTTATAGATTTTATCAAATCTATAAAAAATGTAACCATGATTTGTCACTCTACCCCAGGTTTCCATCATTTGATGGTATTTACACATGTATTTGGCTCCTTGAAATTGTTTATTTTTGGTCTTATATATTTTTGCATTTTACTTTCTTATTCTTTTCACTTTAATGTTTAAATGTAATTTTTAAATTGAAGTACAGTTGATTTACAATATTATATTAGTTTCAATACTTTTATAGATTAGATTCAATATTTTTATATTATATTAGATTCAATATTTTTATAGATTATACTCCATTTAAAATTACTACAAAATAATGGCTATATTTCTCTGTGCTATAGAATATATCTTTGTTGCTTATCTATTTGGTACAAAATAGTTTGTATCTCTTAAGCCCACAGTGCTATCTTGCCCCCCAGCCCTGCCTCCCTCTCCCCAGTGGTAACCAATAGTTTGTTCTCTACATCTGTAAGACAGTTTAGGTTTGTTATATATATTCATTTGTTTTAGTTTTCAGATTCCACATATAAGTGATAACAGAGAATTTGTCTTTCTCTGTCTGACTTGTTTCACTAAGTGTAATACTCTCTAGGTCCATCCATGTTGTTACAAGTGGCAGAATTTCATTTTTTACGTCTAAATAATATTCCATTGTATATAAATATATCATTTATCTTTTATCCATTCATCTGTTGATGGACACTTAGGTTGCTTCCATGTCTTGGCTTTTGTAAGTAATGTTGCTCTGAACATAGGGGTGCATGTATCTTTTCAAATTACTGTTCATTTTCTTCGGATATATAACAAGGAGTACAATTGCTGTATCATATGGTAGTTCTCTTTTTAGTTTATTGAGGAACCTCCATACTGTTATCCATGTGGCTGCACCAACTTACATTCCCACCAATAATGTACAAGGGTCCCCTTGTCTCTGAATCCTCACCAGTATTTGTTGTTTGTACTCTTTTTGATGATAACCATTCAGTCAGGTGTGAGGGGATACCTCACTGAGGTTTTGATTTGCATTTCTATGATGGTTAGAGATGTTGAGCATCTTTTCTAGTGCCTGTTGGCCATGTGTATGTCTTCTTTGGAAAAACGTCCATTCAGGTCTTCTGCCCATCTTTTGATTGGTTTTTTGTGTTTTTTTGTGTTTTTTCCAAACTGAGTTGTATGAGCTGTTTATATATTCTGGATATTGACCCCTTATCAGTCACATTACTTGCAAATATTTTCTTCCATTCAATAGGTTTATATTCATTTTGTTGATGGTTTTCTTTGCTGTACAAAAGCTTTTAAGCTTAATTAGGTCCCATTTGTTATTTTTGCTTTTATTTCTTTTGCCTTAGGAGAGAGATCCAAAAAATATTGATAAGATTTATGTCAAAGAGTGTTGTGCCTATGTTCTCTTCTAGGAATTTTATGATTTCAGGTTTTACATATAGGTCTTTAATCCATTTTGAGCTTATTTTTGTATCTAGTGTGAGGTAATTTTCCAATCTCATTCTTCCACACATAGCTGTCTAATTTTTCAGCACCACTTATTGAAGAGACTGTCATTTCTTCATTGTATATTATTGCCTTCATTGTCATATATTCATTGACAATAGGTGTGTAAGTTTATTTCTGGGCTCCCTATTCTGTTCCATTGGCCTATGTCTCTGTTTTTGTGCCAATACCATGCAGTTTTGATTATTGTAACTTTGTAGTATACTCTGAAGTCACGGAGCATGATACCTCCAGCTTTGTTCTTTTTTCTCAAGTTTTTTTGGTAATATGGGTTATTTTGTGGTTCTACATAAATTTTAGGATTGTTTGTTCTAGTTCTGTGAAAAATGTCATGGGTATTTTGATAGGAATTGCATTGAATCTGTAGATTGCCTTGGGTAGTCATTTTAACAATATTAAAGAACACTATATAGCTTTCCTTTTCCTTTTCTTTGTATCATTTTCAGATTCCTTCATCACTGTTTCATAGTTTTCAGGGTATAGGTCTTTCCCCGCCTTGGTTAAGTTTATTCCTAGGTATTCTTTTTGATGCAATTCTAAATGGGATTGTTTTCTTGCTTTCTCTTTTGATAGTTCATTATTAATGTATAGAAAAGCAACAGATTTCTATATGTTAATCTTGTATCCTACAATTTTACGGAATTCACTGACTAGTTCTAATAGTTTTTTGGTTAAGACTTTTGGGTTTTCTATATACAGTATCTTGTCATCTGCAAATAGTGACAGTTTTACTTTTTTACTTTTTCTCTTCTAATTTGGGTACCTTTTTATTTCTTTTACTTGTTTGATTGCTGTAGCAAAAACTTCCAATATTATATTAATTAGAAGTGGTGAGAGTGGGCTTGCTTGTCTTGTTTCTGATTTTAGAGGAAAGGCTTTCTGCTTTTCACCATTGAGTAGGATGTTCACTGTGGGTTTGTCCTAAAAGATATTTTTTATGTTGAAATATGTTCCATCTATACCAACGTTGATGAGAGTTTTATCACAAATGGATGTTAAATTTTTTGAAATGTGATTTTTATCCTTCCTTTTTTAATGTGGGGTATCACATTGATTTGCAAATCCTTAACTACCCTTGCATCCCTGGAATAAATCCCACTTGATCATGGTGTATGATCCTTTTTATATATTGTTGAATTCAGTTTGATAATATTTTGATGAGGATTTTGCATCTGTATTCATCAGAGATATTAGCCCATAATTTTCTTTTTGTGTAGTGTCTTTGTGTTTTTTTAGTATCAAGATGTTGACCTTGTAGAATGAATTTATGAGTCTTCTGTGCTCTTTAGTTTTTTAGAAAAGTTTGAAACGGGTAGGTATTAGCTCTTCTTTATATGTTTGGTAGAATGCCCTTGTGAAGCCATTCGTTCAGGACTTTTGTTTGCTGGGAATTTTTTATTACAAATTCAAGTTTACTACAAGCAATTGGTCTATTCAGATTGTCTGTTTCTTCCTGATTCAGTCCTGGCAGGCTGTATGTTTCTAGAGCTCTTTTCTTCTAGGTTGTCCAATTTGTTGGCATGTAACTATTTGTAGTATTGTCTTATGTTTTTTTTAATCTGTGTAGTATCTATTGTTATTCTCCCCTTTCATTTCTTATTTTGTGTCCTCTCTCTTCTTCTTGTTTTGCCTGGCTAAAGTTTATCAATTTCATTTATCTTTTTCAAAAACCATATCTTGGCTTTATTGATCTTTTCTTGCTTTTTTTTTTTTTTTTTGGTGTCTATTTTATTTCTTTCCTCTCTGCTCGTTATTATTTCCTTTCTTCTGCTGATGTTGGGCTTTGTTTTTTTCTTGTTTTATAAATTACTTTAGATGGTACATTAGGATGATTATTTGATATTTGTATTCTTTCTTGTGGTAGGCCTGTATCTGTATAGGACTGCTTTTGCTACATTTCCATAGATTTTGGAATATTGTGTTTTTACTTTCATTTGTCCTGAGGTACTTTCTGATTTCTTCTTTGATATCTTCATTGACCCATTGGTTTTTAGTAGCATATTATTTAGTCTCCATATTTTTGTGCTTTTTCCACTTTTCTACCTATAAATGATTTCTAGTTTCTTACAGTGGTGGTCAGAAAAAATGTTTTACATAATTTCTGTCCTCTTACATTTGTTGATTTGTTTTGTGACCTAGCATGTAATCTGTCTTGGAGAATGTTCCATGTGCAATTAAAAAGAATTTGTTTTTGCTGTTTTTTAGTGGAATGTCCTGTAGATACCTATTAAATCCAACTCAGTCTGTTGTGTCATGTAAGACCACTGTTGCCTTTTTGATTTTGTCTGGATGACCTGTGCATTGATGTAATTGAGGTGTTAAAGTCCCCTATTATTGTTGTACTATTGTTATAGTCAGCTTTCCCTTTGTCTGTTAGTATTTGCTTTATGTATTTATGTACTCCTGTATTGAGTGTATATAAGTTAATGAGTGTAAAATCCTCTTCTTGTATCAATCCCTTTATCATTATATAATGTCCTCTTTATCTTTTGTTATAGTCTTTGTTTTAAAGTCTCTATTTTTCTGATATGAGTATTGCTACTCCTGCTCTCTTCAGTTCCATTTACATGAAATATCTTTTTGTGTTCTCTCACTTTCAGTCTGTGTGTCTTCAGCTCTGAAGTGGGTCTCTTTTAAGTAGAATATAGATAGGTCTTGTTTTTATCCAGTCATCCATCCTGTATCTTTTGATTGGAGCATTAGTCCATTGACATTTAAAGTAATTACTAATAGGTATGTACTTATTACCATTTTATTACTTGTTTTTTGGTTGTTTTTGTAGTTCTTCTCTGTTCTTCTTTTTGTTTCTTTCCTTGTGGTTTGATGATTTTCTTTAGGTGTATTCTTGTGTTCCTTTCTCTCTAGTTCTTGTGTAAGTTCTTATAGGTTTTTGCTTTGTGGTTTTCATGGGGTTCATATATGTTGACCTATAAGTATATCTACTTGTTTTAAACAGGTAGTCCTTTAAGTTTAAACACATTCTAAAAGATCTATGTTTTTACTCTCTTCCCCCACATGTTGTGTTCTTGATGTCATATTTTACATTTTAATGTTTATCCTTTCACTGTTTATTGTAGTTATAGTTGATTTTGCAATTTTTCATCTTTTAATCTCATACTAGCTTATTTAAGTGGTTGATCCTCAGCCTTTACTGTATATTTGCCTTTACTAGTGGGATTTTTTCTTTCCTGTAGAGTCTTAACTTCTTGTTATAGTCTTTTCTTTTCCAGATGAACTCTTAGTTTTTGCTTGTCTGAAAAGTTCGTTATCTCTCCTTCAATTCTAAGTCTTGCTCAATAGAGTATCCTAGGTTGTAGGTTTTTCCCTGTCAGCCCTCTGAATATATCATACTACTCCCTTCTGGCCTGCAAAGTTTCTGCAGAAAAATCAGCAGATAGCCTTATGGGAATTACATTGTATATGACTTACTTTTTTTCTTGCTGTTTTAAGAATTCTCTCTTTAACTTTGTCATTTTAATTATGATGTGTCTTGATGTGAGTCTGTTTGGGTTCATCTTGTTTGGAACCCTCTGTGCTTCCTGTATCTGGATATCTATTTCCTTTTTAAGGCTTGGGAAATCTTCAGTCATTATTTCATCAAATACATTTTCAACCCCCTTCTCTCTGTCTTATTCTTCTGGGATCCCTATAATGTGAATGTTAACCCAGAGGTCCCTTAAATTGTTCTCATTTTTTATTTGTTTTTCTGTTTGCTGTTCTGATTGGGTGATTTCTTTTATTATGTCTTCAAGATTACTTATGCATTCTTCTGTATCACTGGGTCTGCTATTAGTTCCTCATGGTGTGTTTTACATGTCAGTTATTGTATTCTTCAATTCTGATTTTTTTTCATATTTTCTTTTAAAATTTTCACTGTGTCCATCTATTCCTTTCCTTAGTGTAGCTAGCATTCTTATTACTAATGTTTTGAATTCTTTATCTGTAAATTGTTTGTTTCATTATTTGTTTTTTTCAGGTGTTTTTTCTTGTTGTTTTCAAATGAGAGCAGTTCCTTTCTTCTTATTTTGGTTAACTTTCTTTGTTTCTATGAAATTAAGTGAATTAGTTACCTATCGCAGTCTTGAAAGTGTATCCTATGTGTAACATTTCTATACAGTCTGTGTGTGCCCAGTGGCTTTTGTGGGAGAGTTGGATTTGATGTAAACACAAGTCATGTCTTTCCTCAGGTTGTGCTGGCAGCTATTACCTTGGTAGTTTGTGGGGCTGGAGATGGAAGGGCTATGACATGAGCCACATGTAGGCTAGGGCTTCCTCTCTGCTCAGTGGCCATCACTGCTGTTTTGGGGTTTGGGATAGGTCTTAAGTTGCTGGAGCAGAAGCCCTGGGGCTTGGGTCCAAGTTGTCTTTGTTCCTTATACGTGTGTGCTCTCCCCTCTCCCAGCATTGGCACACTCACCCCATACGGGAACAGTACTGGAATAAGAGGGCTGGTGTGGGCATTTGGCATTGATGGGGTGCAGGCAGTGGCAGTCTGGCCAGGGTAAGAGATTTAGACTGCCTCTGATGTGCTGCCTAAGTAAGTGCCCGCAATGGCTGCCCACATACTGCTCAGAGACAACCTAATGTCTGAGGCTCTTTTGTCCCTCACAACGGAGCTCTCCGTTTGGCCTCTGCTGCCCTTGTCCTGGTGTGGAGCTGTGCTGCAAGACAGATGGGACCTGTGTGGGCTCTCTATGTGGTAGAGGCTTAGACTGTGGTGGTGCAGCCACAGGCAGAGATGGTGCTGCTTCTGACATGCTCCCTTTGTAAGTGCCAATTAGGGATGCCCCTACCCTGTTCAGATGCTGGTTTGGGTCTGAGATGCCTCTGTGTATCACAGCTAGCTCCTAAGCGAGGTTGGAGTGTTTGTTCTGTTTAAGGTGGGGCATGACATGGGGTGTTCCGTTAAACCAGCCAGCCACTCTTGCTGTTTTTAATCCACTCCCTCTGCCCCGCTTTGAGAGCAGGCAAATGTATATTTTCCTCATGAGTGGAATCCAGGATTTCTGCAGCCCTCCTGTTAGTCCTACTGGCCCTCCAACCAGCCAAGGGGGCTCATCTATCCCATGTTGGTCCCCAGGACAGGGGCACCCAACCTGTGGCTTGAACTGCTCACTTCCCAGAGAGGATCTCTGCCCATCTCTCCCTTTTCCTATGAATCCTGTCCCAGCAGCACATGTCCCATCCTGATCACTTCTCTTCCCTTCCTCCTTGATTCCATGTGGATCTTTCTTACAGCCTTGTTTGTACAGGGCTATTTTTGGCCAGTCTCAAGTTAGTTGTTTTCAGTGAGAATTGTTCCACATGTAGATGTATTTTTGATGTGTTTGTGGGTAGAAGTGATTTCCCTGTCTTCCTACTTGCCATCTTGTTGATCTCTCTCTAGCTTTTTATTTTAGTTTGTATCTATTGCTATGTCTCTAAGTTCATTAACCTTTTCTTCTGCTATGTCTAAACTGCTGTTGATTTCATCCAGTGTATTTTTTTTTGTTTGTTTTTATTTCTAAAAGTTTGATGTAATTATTATAACATTTCTTCTGTTTAAAACTATTTTTTTTCTGGGTTTTTTTTTTTTTCTCATTTCTAGTTCAGTAAGTCTTGTCCAGTTATTCAACAGTACTGTAAAATCTCTTTGAATACCATTTTTTACACATTCAAATACATCATATAATCTATCAATTTTATTTTTTTTTCTTTGAAACATTCCAGTTACAGTACTCCACCTTCGTGAAACAATCAGGAATAGTTACTTTCTAGATCTTCTGCACAAATATACTCATGGGATATGCTTTCAGTGCTCTTATTGGAAGCCCTGCTTGATGGATCTCAGGTCTTCTTTTTTTGATCTACTGCATTGTTTTAGTGGAGTAAAAGCTTCAGGAGTTTTCTGAGAAACTGTGTGTTTTGAGAGTTTGAATATCTGAAAATGCCTTTATTTTTTACATTTCACTTATAGTTTTGCCTGTACAACATTTTAGAGTAAGGCATAAAAAGTTGATTGGAACCTCTGTGACAATAGGCCAGATTTGTCTGGTGGACCTCACTGTGAGGTAGAAGAGAGTATGGGCCATTTTAAATTTCATATCTGTAGGGATTTTCTTTGCGGCCATTTAAATTCTCCAGAAAAAATGTCTTCAAATCTACAGCTTTGCGGAATGTCTGCTTATTAGGATATTCTTTAAGCTATATTGTTCAAAGAGAACTAAGAGTAAGAATTATGTATGAAGCAGTTCAATTAATTTCCCTATTTTAATAATGTGTATTTTCCTCCCCATTAATACTATTTTTGGTTTCCCTGATTTGGAAGACAGCTAGGGTTTTCCCCAGCATGGTTCTCAAACTTTAACATGCATCACAAATACCTGAAGGGCTTGTTAAACTGTTTGCATGAACACATCTCCTGAGTTTGCAATTCAGTGATGATGGTGAGTAAAATTTCCATGTCTAATGAATGGCCTGGTGATGTTGATAATGCTGGTCCAAGGACTGTACTTTGAAAACCACTGTCCTACATGAAGCTTACATAAGGTACATATTCTTTCATTCCAGTATGTTAAATTTATCTTCTGTGCATTGTTCTCTGTATAATTTACTTAAATACTGTAGCAAACCTTGCCAGTCACATGTGATTCCTGTTTGGGTAGTTTTTAGGCTTTTGAAGAGAAATTTGACCAATTGTCTTTTAGAGTTCCCAAATTAGAAGTAACTTCATCATGAAAGGAATGACTCAGGCAGAATGATTAAAATATGAGCTCTGGAACCAGGCATCTTGGATTCCTTTTCTGTGGACTTTGGTTTATTAGCACCCTCTGCTTACATTCCATTATCCTCTGCAGATAGATAGATAGATAGATAGATAAATAGATAGATAGATAGATAGATAGATAGATAGACAGACAGACAGATAGATCAATCCTACATCTCGGTGTTATTGTGAAATTTTCATAAGATAATAAATGATAAACATTTAATACAGAGCCTGGCCACAGTAAGCTCTTAATATGTGGCTTGACATCAACAACATCTTCAGTCTTATCATGATCACTGATAAACTGGTGTTGTGATTAATAGTAGCTTATGGGAGTCAGGGACTGACTTAGCTCTAATGCATATCTTTAACAAGTACAGTATCCAGCTTAGCAACTATGCCTCAGCCCTGTGGTACATGAAGAGCAAAGGAGACAAATATGAATATCATGAACCTGCTGCCTTCTGGGTCATAAGTAATAAAGTCCTTTGTCACTATCCCAGGGGTTTTGTGTCTCCTGCCATTATTTGTGAAACTGTGGTAGCTAACTCTTTAGCTTGCTGGTAAAGTAAAATTCAGAATATTCACAGGTGTTAACAATATTTTTTGTGCTGGTGGAAGAAGTCACATCATCTATTAGTTGTAATATTAATAGTCTTTCAAAAATACACCTCTACAATGTAAAATTATAAAACACAAGTCAAGTTTTATAAACATGCACACACACATCTTTATGTTCTTTGAAGCATAGGTTAAGGTTTTAAAAAGTCAACATTCATTTTTTTAAAAATATTTTACTGTTCAAGATGTAACTGAAATGTGGGCTGCTCGTATATGTGGTGTCGAAGTCAACATAGCTGAAAATAAAGGTTACCAGTCCAATTTCATCTGATTCCTTTAAAAATTTAATATCTATAGATCTTATGTCCTTAATATTTTACAAATGTTTTCTTTTGCAGAAGATTAAACCCACTTCAGTTTAATTCGGCTTGGCTGTTTTATTTAGGCTTTGAATTGGTGCCTATTTATTCATAGCCACCTTCCTTATTGCTAGTTTATTTTTCTCACTGGTGTTTGGGAATAGATTATTCTGATAATTGGTACAGCATGAAAAAAATATCTGTGTCTTAAATAAGTCTGGCTTCAGTAAGGTAGATTTTACTCTCAGTCTCAAGAGGATAAAATTAATTAAATATAGGGTTGGTTAAATATAGGGTTTGGCAAACTATTTTAAGTAGTTATTATTTCAGTCTTTTTAGGGCAAATTAATGTATCTCCTTGCTCTATTACCTCTTTTATTTCTAAAAGCTTACATTTATCTTGAGTATTTGTCTATTTTCTACCACTATCACTTGGGTGATTAGTATTTGACCCAAACTTAGATGGAAAATTTGTACAGTGTCTCATTATTACACATTGTGTTACACAATAAAGCTTTTAGCATATCTGATGTAATCAAACATTTCATGATTTCCAACATTTTGCATTAAATCTTGAGCCTCAGCAACTTGCTGAAAGAGTTTTTATTATGATGTTTACATTTTGCATTGTTTCAAAATTACCTTAAATGTATTGATCAGGCTGTTGTAGCGATTTGGCCTTTAATCTTGATCTTTTAAAAATTAATAGAGCAGAGGGTAATAGCATTGATTAGCCACCAATATGTACATGACAATATACTAGCCACCAAAACAATTCTATCTTGTCCAAATTCTTCATTTCAAGTTGACTCTTAGCCAAGGATGAAAGATCAGGAATATGGGTGGAATCCTATCTCAGAGTCAAAGGCTCTCTACTTTTCATGCCTCAAGACTTATGGTTGAAGGTAGTGAGGCAAATCTCTCTGCCAGTCAAGAACACTGGGAAATAACGCAGTAGCATTTGAGATCCAGAAATACTGACACCATTGCTATGAACATCTGTAAGCATAGAATTGACTTCATACATTAGCTTGTTGGTGAGATTTCAGGCACTGCAAAATCCTGCTTTCCCAAAATAATAAGTGCTCTGTTCATTCCTTAGATGTAATCACCAGAGAGACAGTGGATCAAAATATAAGACATAATGTTTTGTTAAACTTTAAATGTAATGTATAGGTGCTGTGTTCTCTGTCCTTACTTATTTTGCTCCATTATTTATTTTATTGTGTGGTCATTAACACAGTCCTTAGCCACTGCTCTTGCCTTTCCTCTTGTGTCATCTTGATATTCTTTTCTCTACTCATAAATTCAGAGACTCTATAGATATTTCCCAAAGTAGCAAAGATATATAACTTTCTGAAAGGAACAGACATTATGATGTCTGTCTCTTGACTTTTACAAGAAAAATCATTTTGTCTGTTATAAAATCGATTCTCAATCCAGTATTAATAATGTCATGTTCTGTGTCTCTGTTGAAATGTGATAACTATGTCTTTTCATTGATGAGATACATTGGCTAACATGATTCATGATTCACAGATTGTAAAATTAGAAAAAGATAGTATAGATTTATTACTTTTTCAGAAAAAATAAAACTGTAGTTTTGTAGAGGGTAGAAAGTAGAAGAAAATACCCAATGACACTATACGCTCCTTTTTCTCCACTATCTCCAGGTAAATTTAAGGATTGGTCATATTTAACACCATTAATTTTATATTTATCAATTGAGTTATTGGTTTTGTGATGGGGATTTTACCTATGAATCACTTGAACCTTTATCAAGAAACCTGGGATAATCTTTGGTGAACAGGTGAGCTCAAAAATTTCTTGTAACATACACAATGTTCCTAAGATCTCTGACCTCTACTTGTGCCACAGTGAGATCACCCCTTTATTTTCTACCTCACCTTCCTAGTGCATTTTCTTCCACATTTCCTCTGTTAGTGTGGATTGCACCCCAGGTCCTGACTTGAAGGATCATCCTGCCTTTGATCTTGTCATCATATTGCCATGTTCATCTGTTCTTCTCTGGTTGTGTGGTGATTTTTCATTCCTCTATGGCAGAGTTCTTCAATTTAGGCACTATTAAAACTTTGGCTCAGATAATTCTTTGCTGGGGTTGGGGGAGAGGAGCTGTCTTGTTCATGAAGGATGTTTAGTAGCATTCCTGGTTTCTAACTACTACACGCTCATTGTGCTCCCCCTCCCTCTCTGCCCCAGTTATAACAATCAAAAATATCTCTAGCATTGCCAAATGTGCTTCTGGAGAGAAAAAATTGCCCTGGTTGAGAACCTCTGCGCTATGGTGTTCCTGGTTTTTTATCCTATGCAATAGGAACTTATCATTTAGTTGAGTTTCCTTCCTTAGCTCTTCTATCTGCACCAGTTCCTCAAAACACCCAGATATCAGCAAGAATGTTTTCTTTTAAGATGGCCAGGTTTCAAGTGTGTAGTAATCCACCTAAAAATACTGAGTTGGTTAATTCTTCCTCAGGTGACTATACCTTTTTCTAGGGGCTGGAAAGGCATCCAAATGGTTGACCATGTTACTTTCATAAAACAGTAAGTGTAGTTACTCTTACAAATCACCTCAAGCTCTAAGCCAAATTACCTCAATCCATATCTTTAATTTCAGGGAAAAACCCTTATCAGTATCTTTAAAAAATTTTTTTCAAAGACTTTATTTTTAGACTAGTTTTAAGTTTATGACAAAATTGAGAGGAATATACACCCTCCCCCTACCCATGCATATCCTCTGGCATTATCAACATCACTTACCAGAAGGGTGTGTGTGTATATATATATCTTTTAACCAAAGAGGAACCTACATTGACACATTATAATTACCTAGTCCACAGTTTACCTTAGGATTCACTGTTGGTATTGTACATTCTGTGGGTCTGTATAAATGTATTGTGACATATATCCATTATTATAATATCATACAAAGTCTTTTTACTGTCCTAAAAATCCTCGGTCCTCTGCCTATTCATCTACACATGCACACACACACATTGTCCCCGGAAACTACTGATCTTTTAATTGCAGCCACAGTTTTACCCTTTTCCAGAAGGTCATATAGTTGGAATCATATAGTATGTAGCCTTTTCTGATTAGCTTCTTTCTCTTAGTAGTATGCATATAGGTTCCTCCATGTCTTTTTATGGCTTAATAGCTCATTTCTTTTTAGTGCTGAGTAATATTCCATTGTCTAGATAAACCACAGTTTATTTCTCTACTTATCTACTGCAGGACATCTTGGATGTCCTTTGGCAAGTATGAAAGCAGCATCGTTTAAAATATACAGATTCTGTTACTACCTTGCCTTACTATATAAGCCTAAGTTTGTTTATATGCCATATGTTTGGGCTTGGATTATATTTATCATTGGAGCAGTTACATGTCTTCTGGTTTCAGAATAGTCCTCAAAACCCTGTTTAAAACATAGTCCACCTCTAGAGTTGGGAGATTTTAACTGCCGCAGGCTGCAATACATGTAACAATGAGGATACCAGCAGTCTGTCTACTTGCTAGGGTGAAGGAGACAGACATTAACAGGGCATAAAATCACTGGAGACAGTTCTGACATTTATAGTGTTTTGTTATTTTATTTTATTTTATTTTATTTATTTATTTATTTTTAATTAATTAATTAATTTATTTATTTTTGGCTGTGTTGGGTCTTCATTTCTGTGCGAGGGCTTTCTCTAGTTGTGGCGAGCGGGGGCCACTCTTCACTGCAGTGCACGGACCTCTCACTGTCGCGGCCTCTCTTGTTGCAGAGCACAGGCTCCAGACGCGCAGGCTCAGTAGTTGTGGCTCACGGGCCTAGTTGCTCCGCGGCATGTGGGATCTTCCCAGACCAGGGCTCGAACCCGTGTCCCCTGCATCGGCAGGCAGATTCTCAACCACTGCACCACCAGGGAAGCCCTGTTGTTTTATTTTTTAAAAGACTTACAGAGAGACTGTTTGAAATGAAGTTGTGTCACAGCCCAGGCTTTTACATAGATGATAGGTAGATAAATAGATATCAGAAGAGATATCAGAATATTATCCCTTATGGGAATAACATAAGTGCTCTAAAGAAATGTGGTGAAGCATCAAAACACATCACAGACTGAATACTTACATCCTAATTTTTAAAAATGTGATTTTCAAATAATAAAAAATTTTCCTTTGAACAAAAGATGTTATTTTCATGAAAGGTTTGTTTTGGTTATGTCATTACTAATGTAATAAATTTCAACTTAGGAATGAATATATGTATCTGTATATATTAAGTATTTAAATGTTATTCAACTAAAATAAGCCAATATAGTCTTCTCTCATAACAAGCTATAATCTATAGCAGATTAACAATAATAGGTACTCTCTAATGTAATTTTAAGCATTAATCATCAACAAATCAAAGGCAATATTTTATTACCAAATAAACCTGAGGAAAACCAAATTATGAAAGAGAAGCATCAAAAGTAAATTCTCTAAGAAGACAAAATAAAGGTATGAAAACACTTTAAACAAGACTAGTTAGCGCCTTCAAGATGGTGGAGGAGTAAGACATGGAGATCACCATCCTCCACACAAATACGTCAAAACTACATCTACCTGTGGAACGACTCCTACAGAACACCTACTGAACACTGGCAGAAGACCTCAGACTTCCCAAAAGACACCCTCAGGCGACCTACGTGCAGATGCGAGGCCAAATCCAAAGCTGAACCCCAGGAGCTGTGTGAACAAAGAAGATAAAGGGAGATTTCTCCCAGCAGCTTCAGGAGCAGCAGATTAAATCTCCACAATCAACTAGATATACCCTGTATCTGTGGAATACCTGAATAGACAACGAATCATCCCAAAATTGAGGTGGTGGACTTTGAGAGCAACTGTAGAATTGGGGTTTGCTTTCTGCATCTAATTTGTTTCTGGTTGTATGTTTTCTTAGTTTAGTATTTAGAGCTTATTATCAGTGGTAGATTTGTTTAATGATTTGGTTGCTCTCTTCCTTTTTTTATTTTATATATATATATATATATATATATATATATATATATATATTTTCCTTTTTCTCTTTTTGTGAGTGTGTATGTGTATGCTTCTTTGTGTGATTTTGCCTGTGTAGCTTTGCTTTAGCCATTTGTCTAGGGTTCTGACTGTTTGTTGTATCTTCTTTTTTTTTTTTTTAGTACGTCAATACATAAGACAAATGGTAACAGCCATAAAAGGGGAAGTCGACAGTAACACTGTCCTACTAGGGGACTTTAACACCCCACTTTCACCAATGGACAGATTGTCCAAAATGAAAATAAATAAGGAAAAACAAGCTTTAAATGATACATTAAACAAGATGGACTTTATTGATATTTATAGGACATTCCATCCAAAAACAGCAGATTACAATTTCTTCTCAAGTGCTCACGGAACATTCTCCAGGATAGATCATATCTTGGGTCACAAATCAAGCCTTAGTAAATTTAAGAAAATTGAAATCATATCAGGTATCTTTTCCTACCACAACACAATGAGACTAGATATCAATTACAGGGGAAAAAAATTTGTAAAAAATACAAACACATGGGGGCTAAACAATACACTACTAAATAACAAAGAGATCACTGAAGAATTCAAAGAGGAAATAAAAAAATACCTAGAAACAAATGACAATGAAAACACAATGACCCAAAACCTATGGGATGCAGCAAAAGCAGTTCTAAAAGGGAAGTTTTTAGCTATACAAGCCTACTTTAAGAAACAAGAAAAATCTCAAATAAACAACCTAACCTTACACCTAAAGCAATTAGAGAAATAAGAACAAAAAAAACCCCAAAGTTAGCAGAAGGAAAGAAATCATAAAGATCAGGTCAGAAATAAATGAAAAAGAAATGAAGGAAACGATAGCAAAAATCAATAAAACTAAAAGCTGGTTCTTTGAGAAGATAAAAAAATATTGATAAACCATTAGCCAGACTCATCAAGAAAAAAAGGGAGAAGACTCAAATCAGTAGAATTAGAAATGAAAAAGGAGAAGTAACAACTGACACTGCAGAAATACAAAGGATCATGAGAGATTACTATAAGCAACTCTATGCCAATAAAATGGACAACCTGGAAGAAATGGACAAATTCTTAGAAATGCACAGCCTTCTGAGACTGAACCAGGAAGAAATAGAAAATATGAACAGACCAGTCACAAGCACTGAAATCGAAACTGTGATTAAAAATCTTCCAACATACAAAAGCCCAAGACCAGATGGCTTCACAGGCGAATTCTATCAAACATTTAGAAAAGAGCTAACACCTATCCTTCTCAAACTCTTCCATAATATAGCAGAGGGAGGAACACTCCCAAACTCATTCTACGAGGCCACCATCACCCTGATACCAAAACCAGACAAGGATGTCACAAAAAAAGAAAACTACAGGCCAATATCACTGATGAACATAGATGCAAAAATCCTCAACAAAATACTAGCAAACAGAATCCAACAGCACATTAAAAGGATCATACACCATCATCAAGTGGAGTTTACCCCAGGAATGCAAGGATTCTTCAATATATGCAAATCAATCAACGTGATAAACCATATTAACAAATTGAAGGAGCAAAACCATATGATCATCTCAATAGATGCAGAAGAAGCTTTTGACAAAATTCAACACCAATTTATGATAAAAACCCTCCAGAAAGTAGGTATAGAGGGAACTTACCTCAACATAATAAAGGCCGTATATGACAAACCCACAGCCAACATCGTTCTCAATGGTAAAAAACTGAAAGCATTTTCACTAAGATGAGGAACAAGACAAGGTTTCCCACTCTCACCACGATTATTGAACATAATTTTGGTAGTTTTAGCCACAGCAATCAGAGAAGAAAAAGAAATAAAAGGAATCCAAATCAGGAAAGAAGAAGTAAACTGTCACTGTTTACAGATGACATGATACTATACATAGAGATCCTAAAGATGCTACCAGAAAACTACTAGAAGTAATCAATGAATTTGGTAAAGTAGCAGGATACAAAATTAATGCACAGAAATCTCTTGCATTCCTATACACTAATGATAAAAAATCTGAAAGAGAAATTAAGGAAACACTCCCATTTACCATTGCAACAAAAAGAATAAAATACCTAGGAATAAACCTACCTAAGGAGACGAAAGACCTGTATGCAGAAAACTATAAGACACTGATGAAAGAAATTAAAGATGATACAAACAGATGGAGAGATATACCATGTTCTTGGATTGGAAGAATCAACATTGTGAAAATGACTCTACTACCCAAAGCAATCTACAGATTCAGTGCAATCCCTATCGAATTACCACTGGCATTTTTCACAGAACTAGAACAAAAAATTTCACAATTTGTATGGAAACACAAAAGACCCTGAATAGCCAAAGCAATCTTGAGAAAGAAAGGTGGAGCTGGAGGAATCAGATTCCCTGACTTCAGGCTATACTACAAAGGTACAGTAATCAAGACAGTATGGTACTGGCACAAAAACAGAAATATAGATCAATGGAACAGCATAGAAAGCCCAGAGATAAACCCACCACATATGGTAACCTTATCTTTGATAAAGGAAGCAAGAATATACAATAGAGAAAAGACAGCCTCTTCAATAAGTGGTGCTGAGAAAACTGGACAGGTACAGGTAAAGAATGAATTTAGAACACTCCCTAATGCCATACACAAAAATAAACTCAAAATGGATTAAAGACGTAAATGTAAGGCCAGACAATATAAAACTCTTAGAGGAATACATAGGCAGAACACTCTATGACATAAATCACAGTAAGATCCTTTTTGACCCACCTCCTAGAGAAATGGAAATAAAAACAAAATAAACAAATGGGACCTAATGAAACTTAAAAGCTTTGCACAGCAAAGGAAACAATAAACAAGGTGAAAGGTCAACCCTCAGAATGGTAGAAAATATTTGCAAAGGAAACAACTGACAAAGAATTAATCTCCAAAATATACAAGCAGCTCATGCAACTCAATATCAAAAGAGCAAACAACCCAATCCAAAAATGGGCAGAAGACCTAAATAGACATGTCTCCAAAGAAGATACACAGATTGCCAACACACACATGAAAGGATGCTCAACATCACTAATCATCAGAGAAATGCAAATCAAAACTACAATGAGGTATCACCTCACACCAGTCAGAATGGCCATCATCAAAAAATCTACAAACAATAAATGCTGGAGAGCGTGTGGAGAAAAGGAAAACTGTTGCATTGTTCGTGGGGATGTAAAATGATACAGCCACTATGGAGAACAGTATGGAGGTTACTCAAAAAACTAAAAATGGAAGTCCCATACGACCCAGCAGTGCCACTACTGGGCATATACCCTGAGAAAACCATAATTCAAAAAGAGTCATGTACCACAATGTTCATTGGAGCACTATTTACAATAGCCAGGACATGGGAGCAACCTAAGTGTCCATTGACAGATGGATGGATAAAGAAGATGTGGCACATATATACAATGGAATATTACTCAGCTATAAAAATAAATGAAATTGAGTTATTTGTAGTGAGGTGGATGGACCTAGAGACGGTCATACAGAGTGAAGTAAGTCAGAATGGGAAGAAATACCATTTGCTAACACATATATATGGAATCTAAAAAAAAAAGAAAAAGTAGTTCTGAAGAACCTAGGGGCAGGACAGGAATAAAGATGCAGACATTGAGAATGGTCTTGAGGACAGGGGGATGGGGAAGGCTAAGCTGGGACGAAGTGATATAGTGTCATGGACATATATACACTACCAGATTTAAAATAGATAGCTAGTGGGAAGCAGCCACATAGCACAGGGACTCGTTGCTCCGTGTCCATGTAGAGGGGTGGGATAGGGAGGGTGGGAGTGAGACGCAAGAGGGAGGAGATATAGGGATATATGTATATGTATAGCTGATTCACTTTGTTATAGAGCAGAAACTAACACACCATTGTAAAGCAATTATACTCCAATAAAGATGTTAAAAAAAAATAATATTAAATTAAATTAAAAAAATAGTAATTTCCTAAAAATAAAAGATATATAATATCCATAAAACAAAAGTTGGCTACCACTAAAAAGAGAAAAAATTGAGATCTTCAATGTTTAAAATTTGGTGGCAGATGTAAAACATTCAATTAAATAAACCTCAGTATGAATAAACCTTAGTATAATAAAAATTAGAGAAATCATTGAGCTGGAAGTTTGATCCAGGGAAATACATTGCAACTTGAACTGGAATTTTTGTGATACAAGTTTCAAAAGAATGAATATAATGGAACAAAAGAGTTAAAGAAATAATGAATGTAAATATTTTAAAGCTTAAGGAAAACATATTGAGAGGATTCACACCAGCCAAAAAGGAGTAACAGAAAACATTTTCTGTGATAATGAAAATGACCTTGTAGGTACATTATGAACATATTTTCAGGAATCTGAAGAAATAATAGTAGATCTTATAAGCAAACATCAGAAAATGATCAGAACAGTTTCAAAGTTTTTATTGGTATTACTAGATCCTAAAATAAATTCCTAGATCCAGTAGCTTTTTAAAAGGGGTACATGAAATAGAGAACGCTAAATAATTGTTCAAATATAATTTGAGTCAAAAATAGTTGAGAGGAAAATAAATGCCAGTACCTTGTTGGTGATAGTGTATGTAATTTTTTGTGTAGAAAAGTTAGCATAGTCAACTAGAAAAATAGAGAAATGGTTGAAAATCATCTAAAACACAAGAAAAAAAGAACATATTTAAAAAAAAAAGACCAAGAAGCCAAAACACCTTGGTAAGAAATAAGAATAGATAAAAATAGAGAGTAAATAGCAAATGTAAAATATGACTATAAATCAGTAATCACAATAACAGGGTATGGATAAAATCTTTCCATTAAACCTCAGAGTCTCTCTTGTTGAGTGAGGACAAACAATTACAATGTATATCACCCTATGCTTTTGAAATGAGACACACCAAAAACAAAATGACATGGGATTTTAATATAACGGCATAGAAAAATGTAGACAAGGACAACGTTCACAAAGTGATCAACTAGGGGAATATTAATATAATAAGAAAATCACCTATACACCAGAATATACAAAAATGAACTAAGATTCTATTCATGATTGAGTGAAAGTACTAATATCCTTAATAAGTAATATCATTAATGAGAAATGTGCAGTCTTTATTTGAGAAATTAACTGAAACTTTACTGAAGTGCACAAGCAAGTTCTAAAAAGGTGAAGGTAATTATGATGCTACTTATTGGGAAGATTGAATGTAAGTTTCCCTAATTTAGTTTGTAACTTCAAAACAAATTTCAACTCTAATAAAAGTCTTCAATGGACATCAACATACTAATTCTTAATTTTGTGTGGGAGAGAATATGTCCAAGAAAGTAGAAATATATTTTCTCCCAGGTCAAAACATACTCTATAATATAATGATATGTTGGTGTTTGCCCAGGACCTGAGTGCTTTTTCTTGCTTTGTTTGACTCAGTTTAGTTCCCTAGGACACAGACTCTGAGGCAGAGTTTAATTGCATGTTGTGTATTTGGGAACGAACTTGAGATTAACACTTAAGGGTCAGGGAAGGAAACATAATTGGACAGAGGGAGAAGTTGAACTGTGATGCAGGCCCAACAGTTGCCTCACTCCACACTATGGATAGTTCTGGAGCTAAAATGGCTCTTTAGAGTTGTCCTGACCTAGGCAGTGATGGCCTCTATACTCTCAGTGATGGTCATTGGATGTAGACTTCCCAGATTGTGCATGCCCTTAGATAAGGCTGCTTTCTGCGGCTGAGGGGATCTCTGAAGGGACTGACATATGAAGTTATCTGCTGACTTCTTGAAGCTGGGACAAGAACTTCCTTGAAGCAATACCTGAAAGGCACATGAAAATGTCTCCACAGAGTGTTAGTGGTATATTTGTCAAAATTCTAGTATGTCCTTTCTTCTCTACCAGAAAGAATAAAAGTCTTGCCCCAATGAAGGTTTGTTCAGTGTCTCTCCTTAATACTTTTGACTTCTCATGCTCCTAGCTCATGTTTGGTTTTAAAATATTTAGATATATGGCCATGTCAGAGAATAAACACAGTGAATTCCACTATAATAATCACTGTACTCTCTATTTTTAAATTGCTTTATTATATTCGCAAAATTAATATATGTACAATGAAGAAAATCAGCAAATGAAGCACTAGACAGAAAAGCCGTCACAGAGAAAGTAAAAATCATTCATATACTGATTAACAGGTTCATTTTTCTATACTACCTTCTTCTGTTTACCATATTTCCCTATTTTTGGTTAGTTAACAATACAGGAAAATAGTATTGCCTGTATATAAAGTATTGCCTGTATATAAAGAAGTATGGTATATTGAATTAACTGTCTAATGTTAAAAATTTATTTTATTTTCTTATTTTCCTGTTATAAATTTACAAATAAAATAATTGCATCCATACATGTTTGCACGTGTCAGATTATTGTTTGATTTATTAGGAATGAAACTTCTGTTCTTCCTCTTGTTTAAGTGATGTCCTCAGGAATTGGTTGATTTTGTATTTTAAGAGTAAAACACCCAAGATAGGCTTGTGCTCAGCTGAAGAATAGTGAGGCTGTTCACAGTCAGAGTGAGGGTAAAACAGAAGTGACACAAACCACAGACCCTTGGCTGTCTGTGGAAGACTCCAAAGACAACAGTGTGTGTGCAATTTAAAGGCAAATAGTATGAACATAGAAGATAAATGGATTTCAATAAAGACTAATTTATGACTTTCTGGAAGATAATTTCTTCAAATTTCCATTTTCTCCCCATCATGTTGAGTAAATAATATAAGCAAAAAAAAAAAAAAAAAAAGTTTATCCAGAGATTTTAAAGATCTGCTAGGGATTAATGATGACATTGGAACTGAATGGAAATACCAAGCATAAAAATTTACCTGGAGACAAAATTCAATACTAACATTTTGTGAAAGGAGTTTTTCTTCCAATGAAGAAATTAGAAGAGTAACCTCATGGTCTAGAAGACTGAATTTTAAATAACTAAAAATTGAAGAAAAAAATCTTGTCAAATATTTAATCATCTGTGACTAAAGCTAGCAGAACAATAATCTGCAATCATTAGAAACTTATTTTATTTCTTATATGCCTTACCTTTTGTTCCAACCCTAAGAAAATTGTTTATCTGGATTACAAGTATATTATTAAAGCATAACTGTTGTTAGTGTGATAAAATTGAAGTTTCCTTGTACAGCTTTAAGTATGTATTTTTCTTTTGCACTAGTATAAAAGAAAAAATAATGTTTCTGTTTTCTTTTAATTATAGCAATGCATAATTCAAGACTCCTTTTTCTTTATTTCTACCATTATTCCTCACATCTGTTATGGATTATACAACTTTCGGCCCCAGGTCTTTAACTCTGACATGCTGAACAGAAATCTGATAGCTCATTCTTGCCTGAATTCCTCATTTTCAGAAAGGAAAGAAAAATACCCAACTTACTCCAACATTTTAGCAGTCTTCCCTCTACTTTCCACTAAAATCTCACATTTTTCTTGACGTTTGAATAAATTATCACATAGTTACACAACTGAGATGGTCGGAGTACTGATGTCACAGTCCTTCCTAGAGCAGGCGTATAAAAATCAGCAGAATATGAACAACTTCGTAAAGAAACGTGCAACTCAATTGGAGATAAAAGTAGCTGGGTTTTATTACCTTAATATCTCAAGGAAAATATATAATTGGTTTTAAAAATTTATTTCAACAAGTAATCTATCAATTTTACATAAAGGTTGCTGATTATAGTTACTGTGTGTAATCTGTTTCTCCTTATGGAAATGATTTGAGTTTATAAAAATGGAAAGGTTCTGCCTTGATAATGATGTGACATGGTTTATAAAATGAAATCACTATTCATTCAAAAATTTAGCTGAATACTTGAGCTGTTTTGGTAACAAATTATTGCTAAGGTGTTAGTTAAAGCTTAGTTAACAGGAGTGCAAGAGAGGAGTCACTGCTGCTCACAGGTTCGTCTTGTGCCTTTGGCAGTTATGTCAGAAAATTAAGGCAGCCAATGTGTTCTTGTTAATTGTCCTTGTTACTTCTCCAGAAAACCTCCTCATAACCATTGTGGTTTCAGTTGTACTGTGTGCATCATACAGTTTCCCAGGCTCTCACTCTTCACTAGGAATCCCAGGATTGGTGTTCATGTTCATTTTGGCTTCCTTGAGATAAGATCCAACAAGATGTATTGAACCTAACTATTTCATTATGATCGAAGGCTCTGTGCTGCTTTTTGTAAAATGTATCAATCCTCATTGTATTCTTCATGTTTATTTTCTAAGTTTCTCTTTTCTTCATCCCAATATGGATGGGATGGCTCAATATGGAGCTATTGGATGGCTGAACTATGTGGCGACATAGTTTATGCTAACGCATATATATGGAATAAAAAAAAAATGGTACTGATGAACCTAGGTGCAGGGCAGGAATAAAGAGATCGACATAGAAAATGGACTTGAGGACATGGGGTGTGAGGGAGAAGCTGGGGTGAAGTGAGAATAGCATCGACATATATACACTACCGAATGTAAAATAGTTGGCTGGTGGGAAGCAGCAGCATAGCACAAGGAGATTGGCTCGGTGCTTTGGGATGATGTAGAGGGGTGGGATAGGGAGGATGGGAGGGAGGCTCAAGAGGAAGGGGATATGGGGACACGTGTATGCATATGGCTGATTCTCTTTGTTGTGCAACAGAAACTAACACAGTATTGTGAAGCAGTTATACTCCAAAAAAGATCTATTAAAAAATAAAAAACAAAAAGAAGCATTGAGCTTGTCATCTACGTTGATCAGTCCCTAGATCCAATCACACAGCGCAAATGTGAAAAAAGCTTAGTTCTAGCTTAGGCTCTTCCACTTACGTGTGTCACTGTGATCAGGTATCCTGAACCTGAGGCACCTAGTGGGGTACACATGAAAAGCCATTTATGAGCTTTCTTGATCCTTGTCTGAAGAACAGACTAACTAATGCTTATAGTTTTTGTGTTTTCTTTTTGCTTAACATTTTAATGAGATGGAACAAATAGTAACACTCTCGGTTTTATCCTACACTAGAAAGTTTGAATGTTATTTTTGATCCAGTACTTTAGGGTCAGCCTTTACAATAGCTACCCTAAAGCTCCTTGCTTCTGTAAGACCACAGGCAAATGATAATGAGGCCAAGATAAATTAGTCTTTGCACTTTTATCTCTTTACAACTTAGAGATCTCATCTTTCCTATCAGTTCATTTCCCAGCAGAGAACAGTGCACTAAAAAAGGGGCAATTGGCATGAGTTTAATCAGGTATTTTTAAAAGTTAACAGAAACCAACAGGGAAGAATGAATAAGCCCAGGGTTACCACTACTGGGAAGTTGCTTCTCTCCATAGGCTTGAAGGGGCTGGAGGGGAGAACTATTGGAAGGCCATACAGGATTCCTAGCCTTTGGTAGAATAACACTAATAACACTTGCACTGACAACTAGCTGCCTCAGCAGGAATGGAGCTGGGGGACCAATACCCTGACAGCTCTCTCCTCCTACCCTTTGATTCCTGGCTAGGAACTCATTGTTCAAACATAACCAAATCTAAAGGGTAAAAAAAGTCTTTTTGTATTTGTTTATAGAAAGCAGCCTCCTGAGGTTCAGAACAAGGTAAAGCAGATTGGAAGAGGGACATAAAGAAACAATGGGGAATGACCAATACATCTGTAAATTGAAGCTTTTTAACCTGAAGATCTCAAAGTTCCTTCCTGCTCAGCCATTCTGCCTATCTCTTACCTGTAGCTTTTTGCCACACCTCAAATATATTTATGCAATTTTATATGGCCTTATTTTAGTGTATCAATTATGATTTATCATTCCCATAATGCTTTATTTAAAGCATGTTTTGGAATCTTTTTGTTACTTGCAGTTTTTTTCAATATTGGTATATTCTGGTATAAATGAGAATATCACACTAATATCTTGAACGCTACACAGAACTAATCCACTAAACTGGAATTTAGGATTGTTCAAGCTTTTCTTTATAGTCACAGAGTAAACTAAGGGTCTGATTGATTCTACAATAGAATTAAGAATTACGTCTTGTTATTTTCTTTGTTTCTGTAAATATATAGATTGGAGAAAGGGCAGGGTTGGGTTTAAATTCTGGGAATTTTAAGTAATATTTATTCATTTGTTTATAAAAAATATAATGCCATGGAAACATACAACATGGAATGTCTGTAGAATGGATAGAGATATTTTTGTCTTCCATCACGGATGAGTCTCTGTGAGAAATGACTATAATGCCAGTGGTTTTCTGAAAAACAACCAAAACTACTCACTGTTATTGACAGCTTTATCATGGAACATGTTTCTCCATATTACTAGTAAGGATACTGCTAGAATGTTGGAATTCGTACTTCAATGAAAAATTGTTTGGAAATGAATAAGCAACTATGTTTGAAATAGCAAGAACATATGAGCAATTATGAAAATCAGTGTTATATAGTGTATTAGTTTGCTTGGGCTGCCTTAACAAAATACCACTGTGGCTTAAACGACAGAAGTTTATTGGCTCACAGTTCTGAAGATTAGAAGTTCATGATCATAGTGCCTGCAAATTCATTTTCTGACATGGGCTCTCTTCCTGGCTTATAGAAAGCTACCTTCTCACCATGTCTTCATATGGCCTTTACTTAGTGCATGGACACGCATACACACACACACATGCACACACAGTGCTCTCTGGTGTCTCTTCTTATAAGGACACTAAATCTATTGAGTCAGGGCCCCGCCCTTATGACCTCATTTAACGTTAATTACTTCTTTAGCGGCCCATCTCCAAATACAGTCACACTCACGCAGGGGGATCAGGGTTTCAACATATGAATAGTTTTTTTTTTTAATTAATTTTATCAATTTAATTTAATTTTTTATTTTTTTTTTAATTTGAAAATCATTTATTCACTCAGCCATCTCCAATATTTTCTAGGATCAATTGCCTTCATTTAGGTATACCAAAATCTTGATACTGGTGACTACAGAGAAGAGCTTTGGAGATATAGGCAGACTTAAGAAAATTGCTGACTGTTAGCTCTTTTTTTTCTCTTTTTTTTAAAATAAATTTATTTATTTTTATTTATTTACTTTTGGCTGCATTGGGTCTTCGTTGCTGTGCGTGGGCTTTCTCTGGTTGTGGTGCACGGGCTTCTCAGTGTGGTGGCTTCTCTTGTTGCGAAGCACAGGCTCTAGGCGCGTGGGCTTTAGTAGTCATGGCCGGCAGGCTCGGTAGTTGTGGCGCACGGGCTCTAGGCTCGCCGGCTTCAGTAGTTGTGGCTAGCAGGCTCAGTTGCTCCACGGCATGTGGGATCTTCCCGGACCAGGGCTCAAAGCCATGTCCCCTGCACTGCATGCGGATTCTTAACCACTGCGCCACCAGCGAAGTCCCCTGACTGTTAGCTCTTAGCTGTGGGTCTGACAGATAAGGGGAATTTTGCACAACAGCATCTCAAATACCTTAGGAGGAAGTGTATGTTTGAAAACTTTCAGAGGTTCCTGTGGTTGCCCACACACCAAAAGGGCATTTCTGAGATGGTTGACCCCCATTCGATGCTCTCTGTATAGCACAGGGAACTATAATCAATATCTTGTAATAATCTATAAGGGAAAAGAATCTCTGGATAACCAAAGTTCTCCCATTCGTACCTCTTGCAGAAAAAGTTGTAATTTTTCATTCTTTGCCGGATCCCACAATGCAACGCCACCTCGGCATCACTAAAGCACTTCACCTGGGTGCCCTATCCCTCAGCCTTTTGCTGCTGGGGCTCTTCTTTTTTCCCGCAGGCGGAGCTTGAATGCGGGGTCGCCATGCCTCTTCCGGTCGAAGTAGACACAGTAGCCGAGGAAGGCGATGGTGCCACGGGCTGCAACGAGGCCAAGGACTGTGCAGACGCAGGGCATCCGGCCCCGGGCATCACACTAGCCGTGCCTTAGGTGCAGGCCCGCGAGCGCGGGGAGCCCGGCTGGCTGGATATTTTTTTAATATTTATCTCATGTTGGAATATAGTTGATTAACAATGTTGTGTTAGTTTCAGGTGTACAGGCAAGTGATTCAGTTATACGTATACATGTATCTATTCTTTTTCAAATTCTTTTTCCCATTTAGGTTATTACAGAATATTAGCAGAGTTCCCTGTGCTACACAGTAGGTCCTTGTTATCTATTTTAAATATAGTGGTGTGTATATGTCAATCCCAAACTCTCAATTTATCCCTCCTCCCCACCTTTCCCCTTTGGTAACCATAAGTTTGTTCTCTAAGCCTGTGAGTCTGTTTCTGTTTGGTAAACAAGTTCATTTATATCATTTTTTTAAGATTCCATACATAAGCAATATCATATGATATTTGTCTTTCTCTGTCCGACTTACCTCACTTAGTATGATAATCTCCAGGTCCATCTATGTTGCTGCAAATGGCATTATTTCATTCTTTGTAATGGCTGAGTAATATTCCATTATATATATGTATCACGTCTTCTTTATCCATTTCTCTGTCAATGGACATTTAGGTTGCTTCCATGTCTTGGCTATTGTAAACAGCGCTGCAATGAACATTAGGGTGCATGTATCCTTTCAAACCATGGTTTTCTCTGGATATATGCACAGGAGTGGGATTGCTGGATCATATGGTAGCTCTATTTTTAGTTTTCTAAGGAACGTCCACAATGTTCTCCATAGTGGCTGTACCAATTTACATTACCACCAAAAGTGTAGGAGGGTTCTGTTTCTTCCACACCCTCTCCAGCATTTATTGTTTGTATACTTTTTGATGATGGCCATTCTGACCAGTGAGAGGTGATATCTCATTGTAGTTTTGATTTGCATTTCTCTAATAATTAGCGATGTTGATCATCTTTTCATGTGCCTCTTAGCCATGTGTATGTCTTCTTTGGAGAAATGTCTGTTTAGGTCTTCTGCCCATTTTTGGATTGGGTTGTTTCTTTTTTTGATATTGAGCTGCATGTGCTATTTGTAGATTTTGGAGATTAACTCCTGTCAATCTCATCATTTGCAAATATTTTCTCCCATTCTGTGGGTTGTTTTTTCATTTTGTTTATGGTTTCCTTTGCTGTATGTACAAAAGCGTTTGAGTTTAATTAGTTCCCATTTTTTTATTTTTGTTTTTATTTCCATTACTCTAGGAGATGGATTGAAAAAGGTGTTGCTGTGATTTATGTCCAAGAGTGTTCTTCCAATATTTTCCTCTAAGAGTTGTACAGAATCAGGTCTTACATTTAGGTCTTTAATGCATTTTGAGTTTATTTTTGTGTGTGGTGTTAAAGAATGTTCTAATTTCATTCTTTTACATGTAGCTATAGTATGGTCATTTGGACAATATTGATTCTTCCAATCCAAGAACATGGTATATTTTTCCATCTGTTTGTGTCATCTTCGATTTCTTTCATCAGCATTTTATAGTTTTTGGAGTACAGGTCTTTTGCCCTCTTAGGTGGTTTTATTCCTAGGTATTTTATTCTTTTTGATGTGATGGTAAATGGGGTTGTTTCCTTAATTTATCTTTCTGATCTTTCATTGTTAATATATAGAAATGCAAGAGATTTCTGTGTATTAATTTTATATTCTGCAATGTTACTGAATTCATTGATGAGCTCTAGTAGTTTTCTGATAGTTTCTTTAGGATTTTCTATGTATAATATCACGTCATCTGCAAACAGTGACTGAATTTGAAGAGGACACAAGCGTTCAGTCCATAACATATGGCAATAAAAAGTTTCAAGCCTTTACATTATAATATTCTTTTAAAAAGGCATACGATTTTGGAAATGTTGTTCCAAAATTAATTTGTGATGGTAGAAATTTTTCAGCTTATTCATTTTTGTCTGAAAATTGTAGAAAATTTGGAAAAAGAAAAAAGGAAGGAAAGCAAACAATCACAATCCCCCATAAATCTTTACTCAGGTATAACACCTGTTAATATCTTGATGTGTTTATTTCAAATAGTTTTCTGTATACAACACTTGAATCAGGTTAAAAAAAATTAAGTAGGTTCTTAATTTTAGAATTATATTTGCTAATTTGCATGGATAATTTCAAAGAAGAAAAATATGTTACCCAAACTTATTTAAGGGAATTTTATGGGTTTTGTCCCAATATTTCTTTAAATTGCAGTTTCAGATATAATTAACTTATTGATATCTTCCTGTAATCATATTTCCGTTGCTTTTATGCCTGTATGGTCTTCCCTACACCACAATGAAATGAAGATTTATGAACTTTTCTTCCCATTCTTATGGAAGACCACCTTTATCCATATAGAATTTTTGATTATCCAAGGACATATCTTGACAAGTGACAATTCTTTTTTACAAATTGGAAAAAGTTGCTCCTTTCTCCAAGTCATTGTGGCCCCTCTAGGACAAATACTTTTGTAGAGGAGCACAGGCCATGATTCAAATCTCACTAACTCTTTTATTCCTGCATCCTTGTGTTTAGTTTCAAAGATTCCAATCAAAATAATGTTTTCCCAGATCAATTAGTTTTATCTTTTTCTTCCCCACCCCTATCAATGTGGTTTTCTTATTTATTTGTAATACAGTAAGTCTGTGTTTTTATAGTTAGTATTCCACTGGGGTTCTCCTCACACCTTGCTGAAGTTTCTATAACTTCATATACAGTAAAATCCACTGTGCCATTAGAGTTCTATGAGTTCTGACACACTCACATATTCATGTATCCATCACCACAGTCATAACACAAAACAATTTTATTGCCCCCCAAATTCTCTTACACTGGTCCTTTGTAGTCAAGCCATTCCCCATTTCCTACTCATAGATATTTGTCACTTTTAGTAAAATGCTTAAATTAACTAGTTTAAGTAACGTTCTTTAATACTTCTTTTAATTTCTTGTGAAAATGATGATTTTTTACTTGTCATTCTTTATTTCTTAAAGTTGTTTATTCTTTCTACATTGTATCCAATGTGTCATCTACTTTCCATTTCCATACAATCGTTTACTTCGTTTCCGGTTCTAGGATTTGTCATATTTTGGTTTTTAAACTCTTTCTCACTATTTATTCATTCATATTTCTTTTATTTGGTTTTGAATACCATTATTTTTCCATCATCTTGAATTGAATTTCAACATTATTTACTTTTATCCCTATGTAATCACCTGAAAAGTTAGGGCTATACATTATTTAAAATGTGCTTTGTATACATCACATTGATATTTTTTGTGTTTTGAATCTAACTGTGGTCTTCTAATTATTCATTATGTCTGGATCATTGTTAGATTTTTTTCTCAGACATTGATGTCCTTTCTTCTTAATAATTTTCTTCATTATCTATCTCTTTTACATTCAGTTTTCCAAATATCTAATTTTCAGATTTCACATTTTCTTTAAGTATTGGGGTGGCAGTGGTGGATAATACAGATTGTTTAAAATTATATTTTAATTGCTACATTAACTTCTAAGCATTTTAAAAATGTATTCTTTGCAAGACTTTAAATTTTCCTCCTCCTTCTTGCCTCTTCCCCCATTTCTATAGAAAATGATCCATAGTCCCCATTTATTTTGTTGTTACTCATTTTTGTTTTTGTTGTTCATTTTTGATCAGAAGCAACTAATATCTAGATAAGCTATCTGTCTGAAGATCATGTATATGGGTTCTTCTTGACTCTCTCCATATTTACCTGGGTCCTATTTGAATATAACTAATAACTTTACTGAAGAATGTCTGTTGTATAGTCATTATTCAGACATTTAGCTGCCTGTGAGGGGAGGGAAGAACCTATGGATATGGTTAATGGCAGTCTGTGAAACTTTTCTTTGAGTTTCTCTAAATTCTATCAAAATTGTTTGAACATCTCTACTCCTTTCCATCCACAAAGTGGTGAGTGTGTGCCTTGACTCACTTTGGGGTGAGATGACAGAATTAAATTTAAATTTATTTTATCTACCTTCCAACCCAGTGCTTTCTTATGGTCTGCCACTATAATTTTGATAAATAAGGTGTTTACACAGTTACCTGTTCTCCACCCTTACCATTCAATCTTATCTTTCTTATTTAGGGATCTAAGTCAATAGGCAAAAATGGTGGTGTATAGTCTGGCAGTTTTTCCTGTTGTCCTTTTGTCCCACTACCCTATTCCTGATGAAATAGATGGAAAAGATATCATCCTATGTCTTCTGTACAACACACACACACACAATTCTGATTACTCTATGTTGGAAAGTGTTTGGAAGGTCTTTTGGAATTTCTTCCTACAAATTTTATCATATCTTTGAGTAATGGAATTTAGTATCATTTCTGCTATCCTCTTCAGTTTGCTCCAAACTCTATTTCAACTAGTACATTTGTGCTATGAGACTGGAGGCATTCCCTGTTTTAGTTTAGATGACTTTTTTCACTTCTTATATTTTAATTTTATTCAGTTTAAATGAAGAAAACTTTACAAACTTGCATAAATACCAATTAGTTTTTTATTTAATTCTCATCTTCTAACTTCTAAATTCAACAACCTTATGGATAATCATTCTCTTAAAAATTTACTTTTTATTTTTTCTGTTGAAGAAAATAAACCTAATAAACTTTAGCAATCCATTTCAAATCTATGTTTTGTAATACTCTGGTGTTAGCCAGCCCAAAAATTATATCTAAGTATTCCAGTTTGTGTTTATAAGGAATTAAATTGGTTAGGGTTATAGCTTTAGATTTAAGAAATTAAATATAGGAGAAAAAGAAAACTACACAAAAAAAGTAATACCTTTAAAGTTACTCTAATTCTGAAGGCCTCAAAGACTTTAGGGATAAATTAGAGTTAAGAAATAGTAATGAATTCATTTTTTGAAATAAATTTCTTCTGTTTTGTAGATTTGTCTCTGGATTGACACAAGTGTATACATATACACACGTCTATTTATAAACATATGTTTACATTTATATATAAATATATAAACATATATATTTTGTTATATACCTATACATAGAATTTATGTATTTATAGATATGTATATAAAACAACAAGCCACAGACTCTGTTTTCTCATTAGTCATAGTAGCAAATAGAGATGTTTATTCCATGGTATTTACAAGAGCATTTTGCTACATTACTGTCTAATTGAAATGGGAAAATTGGACCGATTACATTTCTGATTAGTGTAGGATATCACAATGGACATTTTGTATATATGAAGAATGTTGTCGAGCCCAAGTTTGTGTGCTTCATGCACAGTGAGAGCAAACAAGCCAAACCATGAAAGTTTAACACAGAGAAAGGTTTATTGCAAGGGCCAAGCAAGGAGTACAGGTGGCTCATGCTCAAAAGACCCACATTCCCCAATGGTTTTCAGGGAAGAGTTTTCAAAGATAAAATTTGGGGTGAGGGCTGCAGGGTGTGTGACTTTCTTCGATTGGTTGATGGTGAGGTAATAGGGTGGTGTTCCAGGAATCTTGTGCTCAACCTAAAGTTATCATCTTCCACATGGGTGGGGGCCTTAGTTCCTATAGAACTCAAAGATAGGTGTCAGAATGTTATGTATATCCATTGAAGAGGAACTAGGACCCTGCTTTATCATTGCACTATTGTTTCTTGACTGCTTTTTCTTTGTTTTTGCATTTACTCACTTCCATAATTAGTAACTGTTGGAATCTGCCCTTTGGAACTCAGGGAAGGTCTAGGAGGCTGAAGCCTTTTTCCTACAAAAAATAAATAGGGGACACAGAAAGGCTTTTGTACCTGGGAGGGTCCTGCAGGGCCCTGCTCAGTTTCAAGAATATGGGCCTAAAGAGAGGATAATAACAACATGCCTATAAATATATAGGGATTTCCTGGCCATTTAAAACTAATTACTTTTTCTGTTTTAATTGATGTTCATACAGCTTTTATTTTCAACTCAGAAGTTTCCTCAGAACCACAGTCCAATGAAGACATGGTGGGAATTTTAACTGAAATTTTATGATTTGTTTCTATTGGACCTGGATATTAAGGCCCATTAAATATGTGGCTATCTGCTATATCAGTTTTCCCCATATTGTGCCTCAGGAAACTTCCCTCTTCAGAATTCTTCAATTTGTATTGTTTTGTCAGGCCTGTTTGTGAGATTTTCAAATATTGAAAAATGGCAATTGTTAGGATTAATTTTCAACATTAACCTAAACTAACACATTTAGGAGCTGTACCATATGTTAGAAATTTTTACCTTGTTATAACCATGTGGTACTGGAAGCAAGTCTAACTTTTTAGCCATACTTTAAAACTGGAGTTTCCATGTTTAGTAATAGTGAGTTCTTGCTGATTATGTCAGCTGAACCAGTTATAAAAAAAATGCAAACTTGCACACAAAGTCTCAGTTATGGTTTCTCAAACACCAGTGTAAAATTTCATTAACTCCTTGTTTGTATTTCTTCTGTCAAAGTAGTGTTTTTTGACCACTAAGTGAAAACTGCGTTGGTCTGAAATTACTGAAATATTTTTATTATATTAAAGTTATTTCACTTTATTATCATAATGGGTTGTCACTAATTTCAAATGGAAGCATTTTCTATTTCATCAACATATACTCAGTCTTTAATATTGAAACTGAGCAGGACCCTGTGGGGCCCTCCCACGTACTAATCCTTTCCATGTCCCCTGATTCTTATTTGTAGGAAATAGGCTTCATTCAGCCTCCTTGACCTTCCCTGAGTTCCAAAGATCAGATTCCAACAGTTGTTTATCAGGGAAGGAGGGGAATGAAGAAACAAAGGAGGAGCAGTCAAGAAACAATAGTTCAGGGATAAAGCAGGGTCCTGATTCCCCCTCAAGGAATATACATAACAATATCTTTGAGTTCGTTTGCAGGAACTAAGGCCCCCACACAGGTGGAGGGTGGTTACTTCAGGCTGAGCACAAGATTCCTGGAACACTGCACTGTTACCTCACCACCAACCAATCAGAAGAAAGTCTACACACAGTAGAAGATAACGAAGACTCTGACTCCCTCCCCAAATGATTACCTGTAATTAACTTCTGCTTTCTCCCTTTAAAACCTTTCACTGTCTCGCAGAATCTTTGATTGATTCTTGGACTTGGGTCTGCCTTCCACGCAGATTGCCTACCTCCAACCTTTCCTTTCCACCAACACTTGTCTCTTGAGTATTGGCTTTTGAGTGGCAAGCTGCCGAACCTGAGTTTGGTAACAATATGCTAACTGCCACTTAGTAAAAATACAAGTAAACATTTGTTGAATAAATAACAATAAGTGATTGAAAAAAAGTAATGAATTTGGCTAAAAATAATATTCTTTAGGCTTTTTTCTCCAAACATCAAAACAGTGAATGATAAGGAAAAATATTGTATAAGCTTAAGACAATATAATAAGCATTCAAATTAAGCAGCCTAGTAAGATTTAGAAAATGCTCTAAAAATTTAGATATAACTACTTTTCATAAATATACCTTACAATTCAAGCTAATGTTGGATTTGGCATTTGTTCTTCTCTACTGATACTAATAAAATATAATGGGTATAATTAGAGTGTATTTGGTCTTCACTCAAAATTGATAATTTTATTAATAAGAATTTAAATGATTAACCCATAAAAGAAAGAATAAACATGCATATTTTTTCCTGATTATTTTCTCCAGGAAAAATACAGAAGTGTAGCATTTACCTTGAACTCTATGTTTTTCTCATTTTTCATCTGTACTACTTTGGTTAATAATAGGGTAATTTTATTTACATTTGTCCATTGGATTCCCTTTTTAGTTAGGACAATATTTGAGTTAGTGTTACATAAAAAGTTAAAATATCTAAAATTAAACATAGTAAAAGGAGAATTTAAATGGATTTCCAGTGTAATTACCAAAATTATGTTTTTTCATTCATTCAATCTTCTGTCATGTTTTCTTTTAAATTTTAATTGGCTAAATACCATTTATAATATTGTCTTTTCACAGGATGGAAAACAAAGTGTTCCATAGAGGGGAAAAATGCAAATAAGAAAGTCTGTAGCATATTTGTACTCTTATAAGAGAGATAATTAGCTGAAAATCATAACATGGTATCCAGAGAATACCACTTTTTCATGATTGTGACAAAGGGTTTTACCAAAATAGGCCAAAAATCTTTGGTAAAGTACACACTAAAAATCTTAGTAGTAAAATAAACCACAAAAATAGGAGTGCTAAATGTGGGTTTTCAGATCACTTGATTGTACCCTTACCTCTTGCATTTGAACATGAAAATGACTATTTTCGGTATATAAAACATTTTCAGTAAAGTCAATAATGAACCAAAAATATAACTTTTCCAAACGCATGACTTCACTGAATTTATTTGATTTGTGCTCTATAGATAGATATAATTGTGTATTTTGTAAAACTGGTAGCCAGTTAAACACTAATAAAGAAAAAGCTAAAGCATCAAAAAAAGTTTCCACCTTTATAGGAAAAACAAGACTTGGGTCATTAGACTTTAATAGCCTTAAATGTCTTGGGACAATGAAACAATTACCACTTGGAGAAAATGATTTAGCTAGCTGTGAGAGCTATTCAGGAGTGGCTAAATACTTACAAATGTTTTTCAGATTTGATCTGTGAGTTTAATGGCCATCTCTGGACAGATGATCAGCCTTAATATTGAAATTGCTCTGCATAGTGTGAAGCTTGTCCTAGAAAAGTAGGCAAAATCTTTTGGTGCTCTTACCAAATATAAAAATACTGAGTGGTGTGTCCAATCACTGTCTCACATGCGCACATATTCGAAATATAGGAAAGGACAGAAACACAATTTCTACTAAATCAATAATTGTGATTCTAAGTCCTTGAAAGGCCAGTTTCAACTTTCTCCCTTGATATATGAGTCTTTCCAAAGCATAACCATACTGGTTCAGTAAAAATCTGATACTGTTGTGTCTTTTGGAGGAAATACTTCCTAAGAATTCTGAGCCTTCTTTCTCTTGTGATATCAGCACAATGATCTTTTTAAAACTTTCATAGTTTAGTAGCTTTCTACAAATTCTGTATCTCACTGAAAATCACATATCTTATATGTGACATATACTCCAGCGTCTCTGAAATTGGTTCTTAAGATAATTACTCAGGTTTTTAAAAGAGCACTGAGAATCATCAGAGGATCTTTTACACATGGGGCCAGTACAGTTAATTTGTATATCAGGACCCACAAAATGGCAGCTGCCCCAGAGTCTGCACTTATGGAAAACACCTGTCAAAAAAACCTAATATACGCTAATCACAATCCCCCCAACTCAGCTTTAGCTAGCTTACCTTACTCTAGGAAATAGGACCTGCTAACCTTCTCAGGAAACCTCTGACCTCCTAGCCAACCATGCCCTATTTCCATATTGCCCCTTAACCTCTTTAAAACGTCGTTGTCCCAAATCCCTGGAGAACAGTGCTCCAGTGCTTATGAGGCGCTGTACTCCCTCAATTTATGGATTGCTTTCCCTTGAATAAAGGACATCAAATTCATTACTAAATTGTTTTAGTTTTGTCGTTTGACAATTTTGTCAAAGAGGTGGGACCTGAAGACAGCTACTAAAGATTCTGGGGAAGGCTCCTACACGCACCTGTAGGTACCTCAGAGCCCTTTTTTGTTGAGCCTCTTTGGCTGCTCTCTGGAATCCTAGGTAAGCTTTACTTATCAATATTTTGTGTTCTGAGCTCTTTTAGTTTGTTTGTCATAATCCTTCCAGGTAGAAAATGTGGTGTGAGAGACCCTAGATTTTTCACAGGGTAAAAATTGATGTGTGAGAGGCTCTAGATTTTTATGGTGTACTTACTTAGTGGGCTACAATTGGGTTTTTGGCAGAACTCATCTGCAAGGTAAGTGCCTTTGGGAGGTAGCTCCTGACAGGTCTCAGGAACTGTGCTCAGGCATCTAGAAACAGTAAATCTGATTGAATTCAGGAGGGTTACTTCAAGAGGAAATAATGGGTACCCCTCAGTCTAAATCAAGCAAGATAGCAGCTGTGAGGAGACTCACAAAACTTTGAGGTACGTCCACAGCATAAACTGCTGGGGGACTTGGGGAAATAAGACAAGATATTTGGAGTCTTTTTGACCAACAGCACATCAAAATCTAAGTAGGCCTAAGTTTGACTATTAAAAGCCAGTAGGAAGTCTGCTACTATAATGAAATCTTCTTATGAAACAAATGGCAAATCTATTGCTTATGGGATTCTCGGAAACCAAAGACAATATTGGTGGGCACTAGTCGAGCACTTAAAAGTTGTTATAGTTAGGTGGTAATAACTCTAAGGCTCCCTTGCTGGGTTAAGTTGGTCACTGAATGGGTTAGATTTGCACTAGGTTACCCACCTAACTGAAGAAAATTTCCATACAACAAGGTATATTATAAAGCACCAGAAAATCCCCTACCCAGTGGCATATACTTCCTAGGTATTAATCCTCCAAGAGACCCTAAGCTTAGCTAGAGAAATAGGATCCTCAATTTACAAAGAATTGGGTACGTAACCTCTGGCACACCTGCATATTTTATGTCTAAGAACTGGGGTCTTAGAAGCTGTAGGCATCTACAAAAATGTCAAAATCTTACTAAGACAACCTAGAATTGCAATGGTCATGATGGGGAATGTTCCAGTTAGTAAAGATAGTTCATTCAAGAAGTGCATTTGAAAACAAGTGTTCCCCAATCAGACAAACAGAAGGAGATACCTATTTTAATTGGCATGCAGGAGCCTCCAAAAGTCTTCAAGATTCCAAAATAGCTTCATTGGAAGATTCATTGCAAAAGGCTAACAAAAAATTAAGACACAAGAGGTACCTAAAACTAAAAGTCTGATATGACTCCTACTACTCCACTCTGTCTTTCTTTACCTGAATACTCTGTCTGTTGATCCTTTATCTGAAATTTCTTTACACTCTGAAGAGACTATAAGACTGTAAACAAAAGCCCACCAAGTTAGTGGTGCCTCCTGTTGGCACCTTCCAGTGATGACGAGACTCCCGGGGCTTCTCCAGTAAACTAGTACCTGTTATTCCATTAAACAGCCAAGGAAAAACTAAAATTAAAATTAGGGGGAAAAAAAGGAGGCTACCTGCAAACTAGATGAATGAAAAATCTTTAAAATCTACCACAAAAATATTAGTAAAAAGTTTAAGCCGTGTGAGAAGATAACCCTAACTTATTCCATCTGTCAGAAACACAATTTGTATCCAGCTGTTCTTCCAAGCTCAGTGTTGCATTATCATACCTGTCTTATGGCTAAAATTTTTAAATGAAAGCTGTAAGATCTCTGTTTGCATCTGTTTATGTATGTCTATGTGTATATGTTATAGATGTGTGATGTGTTTCTATCTCTGAATGCTATTGCCAAAATTAATTTGTAAAGAGCTCTATTTAATTGACTTAAAGATAAACCAGTGCTATATAAATTAAGCAGTCTCAAAAAAATAAAAACTAACCCAAATGTTTTTAAGTTCACGTGATTTAGAATAATCTTTGATAAATAAAAGCTAGTTTTTTTGTTGGTTTAATTAAAATAGGCATGTCTTTAGAGTTATCAGTAATAAATATAATGTAGACATACAATTTTTATTCTACCTAGGCTTACTAAAAGTCAAATAAGCTCATGGTATCTCTGTTATAAAATTTGTCCCCACAAAAGATAAGATAATGGTTAGCTGTTTAATGTGAAATTTTTACAAATAAACATAATTGTTAATTAATAAATTAAATATATGTAAGATAAAACTTTATAAATGAATTTTTCAACCATAATTATGCTTTATGTTAGGTCTACTTAAAAAGAGTTTCCAAATCTTTTTGGTAATTTGAAACCTTCAAGTTACACTGAGATAAATTAAATGGGAGATATTCTTTGAATATCTAGATCATTTTCAAATAAGATAAAATACTGACACATTAACTACTGAATACAGGTTTATCTACCTTTGGCTTCCATTTACAGAGGAACTAAAATATTTGGTTTTATTAGTAAACATGTTTTATGCTACATTAAAAATTTACTATGAGGAAGAATATATTTCTGCAAATTATGAAATGTATTTATGAATTTGCCAAATCACAGAATGCTAGTGTTACGGTCCACAATCACTTACTTCTTAGTTTTCACTAGGAATAAAGGATTAAGAATGCTAATAAATATATGTAGTTAAAACTACTTAGAAATAACAGGATAAAAGAAATGATCATGTATGAAAAGTAGGTAAGGGAAATAAAATGACTGTTCTGGAATGAGAAAAATGAAAAACATAGGACAAAATCTGAATGGATATTTTTAAAACTTGTAGCTTTGTGGAAAAGAAATCTTGGGAAAGGAATATTATATGTGGTCAAAATGGCTCAGATTGGAATGGATTTAATTAAGTTTTTGAAAAATTAAAATTTTGTTTTCTGTCTGTTAAAAAGACAAAGTTTTATTAGATTACTGGTCTGTTCTTAACATGAAATTGTAAACAAAGGTTTTTCTTTACCTTTTAAGTAATCTGCCTGGGCAGCAAAGATTTTCTTATCAAAATAATTTACTGTGCTTCATGTTGTCTTTATCAGATCTTGGATTACTTGGGAAAACCCAGTATTTTCATTATTAAGAGAGCTAAGTTTTTTTCACAACTATGTAATCTTCTCTATTCGCCTTTAACATCTTCTTTTGTCACTTTGGTGACTTGAATTTCCATGACAGTCAAAACAGTGTTTCATTAACTTGTACTAGAAGGCCCATCTTCCAGCAAACAATCCAATAATTTTAAAGATAAAACTTTATCAGAGAGGATAAAAAGCTTTTATGTTTGTACAAGGCATCTAAATAGAAGAAAAAAATAACCAAGACCTGTGCTAATCTTGAGTCATTTGTCATGGGGTCTTTGTCAACAGGATTGTACTGTTCGTTTACATGATGAAAGATTATTTCTGGGGCACATGTTACAGCAAGTCTTGAGATTATGGCAATAGAAGGATTTACCATTCCCTCTGACTCTGTATTCTAAAGATTGGTATATTGAAGCTGTTATTGAGGGCAGCATAAACGGACCTAAAGGGAAAACAGGAATAGAAATGTTCTCCCAGTGACAGCAGACTTGTGGAGCCCCCCATCTTCCTTGGGACACATCTTAGTTCTGGTCCCAACAGCAAGTAGTGAGAGGAACCCAGGACAGACTCCTTGGAGCTGATGAGAACCGTGCTTTCTTTCCTGATTTGCTCTAAGCACTTGTGCAGCTCCCAGATGGAAGCTTGAGGAAATGAAAGTAAGTTTTCTCCCGTAAGAGCTATTTGGCACACTGAGCAAAATTTTCAGATGATTATGTGACAGAATAATTGTCACAAATAAATCTTATGAATTGAATAAGTAGACCAGAGATTCTTAAACTATTGAAAGTTTTAGTATGTTAGAGGAAATGGCTTCTTGAGACAAAGAAGTATGGTTTCTGAGTTCTAAACATCTGACATTATGTTTATCGTTTGGTTTTTTTATTTTGTTTTTTTTTTGTACTTCAAGATAGCAAATGGCCCATTCTAGTTCTACGTTATTATAAGACACAGATTAATTACTTACTATCTTGAAATTTCCCATTTCAGAAGAGGCTATTGATAATCTTGGTATAATCAAATACACCATAAAGTATCTTGGATTTGCATATGTGTGTTTGTGTGTGTGTATGTTTTCTTATAATGAAAGAACAGTTTTTTGCCAAAGTCAAATCCAAATTTTCACCAAATTCTCATTTAGCCTTCAAATTAAAACATAAAAGAATAGAATTTTAGTAAAAATATTGCAATGCATTGAGTTTAATAAGGGGATTTCACTATATTAGCTGGTTCAATCCTTAAATGTGTAAGTTTTAATATAAATTTTTGAAAAATTTTATTGGAATATAGTTGATTTATAATGTTGTGTTTCAGGTGTACAGCAGAGTGAATTAGTTATACATATATATCTATCCATTCTTTTTCAGATTCTTTCCCATATAAGTCATTAAAGAATATTGAGTAGAGTTCCCTGTGCTATACAGTAGGTCCTTATTAGTTATCTATTTTATATATAGTAGTGTATGTATGTTAATCCCAATCTCCTAATTTATCACTTCCCCCCACGTTTCCCCTTTGGTATCCATAAGTTTGATTTTGAGATCTGGGTCTGTTTCTGTTTTGTAAATAAGTTCCTTTGTAATATTTTTTCTTAGATTCCACATGTAAGTGATATAATAAGATATTTGTCTTTGTCTGACTTACTTCACTTAGTATGATAATATCTAGGTCCATCCATGTTGCTGCAAATGGCATTATTTACATTCCTTTTATGGCTGAGTAATATTCCATTGTATACATGTACCACATCTTCTTTATTCATTCCTCTGTCAATGGACATTTAGGTTGCTTCCATGTCTTGGTTATTGTAAATAGTGCTGTGATGAACATTGGGGTACATGTATCTTTTTGAAGTGCTGTTGGTTTTCTCCAGATATATTCCCAGGAGTGGGAATGCTGGATCATATTGTTGTTCTATATTTAGTTTTTTAAGGAAACTCCATACTATTTTCCATATGGTTGTACCAATTTACATTCCCACCGACAGTGTAGGAGGGTTCCCTTTTCTCCACACCTTCTCCAGCATTTATTGTTTGTAGAATTTTTGTTGATGGCCATTCTGACTGGTGTGAGGTGATAGCAAAACTTGGCAAAAACTGACAAACCTATATTGTTATCCCTAAATATCAAATACCACAACTAAATTACAGGAATGTTCTGCCTTGTCTGTGGAAAGGTTGACTACTATCCATACTGTTATTTCAAAGACAGATCTGTCTTCAGGAAACTGAAGTCATTTAAACCCTAAATTATGAGAACAAAATTTTAAAATGATAACCTAAATGTCCATGTAGCATTATATAATAATGTATTCATGAAAATACTACTTTATTAAATATATATTAGACAATAAGCAAATTAACAACTTTGTTAGAGTTATCTTTCATCATAAATGAATTTGATATGGACTATTTATTAGTCCAATCAGAGAAAACAAAATATTTGATTTATTACAAAATAGGAATCTTAATCAGAACTTGATTTTTAACTAAAGTAATTAATTTATGGGTAGCTTTAAAGGAGAACCTTTATTATCAAGAATACACAGGTAATCCATATTCCTTTTCAAATGTGTATACACTTTTCTAGTCTTGTACATTCATAGAATGTATTTGTAGAAAATCATCATATTCTAGTTGTTTATGAGGTATATTTTTAAGTCATATTTAGATATTTTCCATAACTATATAGTTTGGCTGAAGAATTAAAGGTTTATATTTCAGTTTCTCTTCCAGTAACCAAATGCTATTTTTGGATAAATCTGATACTCTGAAACTTTCATATCTTTTATTTCAGTTTATTTGCTAGAATAGATTGAAGTCACATTTCTTCCTTGGTAGCCTTATTTTATCACTCTACTTCATAAGAAATCTCACCTGTTACAATGTTATCAATCAAAAACTTACTCTGAATTAATGTTTGATAAAAAGATGTCATCAGATTAGTATTTCCTTCTGTCCTTGAGATTCATTTTACTCAACATTCTGCTGCATATTGCAATCCCAGGTCTTATAAAAAGGTTAAAATAAACATCTACAAAGTATACCTCATTATCTTTCCTCTAATTTAATGCTATATCCACCTTTACTCTTTATTCCTTATTTCAATGAATCATATCTTGTGGTTACTCTAGACTGTAACATATATATACATATATACACATACATATATACACACACATATATTTTCATATTCTTTTCCATTATGGTTTATTGTAGGATATTGCATATAGTTCCCTGTGCTATATAATAGGACCTTGTTGTTTATCTATTTTATATATAGTAGTTTGTATCTGCTAATCCCAAACTCTGAATTTATCCATCCCCTACCCCATTTCCCCTTTGGTAAACAGAAGTTTGTTTTCTATGTCTGTGAGTCTGTTTCTGTTTTGTAAACAAGTTCATTTGTATCACTTTTTTGGATTCCACATATAAGTGATATCATACGATATTTGTCTTTCTCTGACTTACTTCACTTAGTATGATAATCTCTAGGTCCATCCATGTTGCTGCAAATGGCATTATTTCATTCTTTTTTATGACTGAGTAGTATCCTATTGTGTATATATACCACATCTTTATCCATTTATCTGTCGAAGGACATTTAGGTTGCTTCCATGTCTTGGCTATTGTAAATAGTGCTGCTATGAACATTGGGGTGCATGTATCTTTTCAAATTAGAATTTTCTCTGGATATATGCCCAGGAGTGGGATTGCTGGATCATATGGTAACTCTATTTTTGTTTTTTAAGGAACCTCCATACTGTTCTCCATAGTGGCTGTACCAATTTACATTCTCACCAACAGTGTTGGAGGATTCCTTTTTCTTCACACCCTCTCCAACATTTGTTACCTGTAGACTTTTTAATGACAGCTATGAGTTCTTTATATATTTTGATATTCACTCTTTTCAGATATATGATTTGAAAATATCTTTTCCCATTCAGTAAGTTTTCTTTTTATTTTGTTGATGGTTTCCTTTGCTGTGCAGAAGCTTTTTAGTTTGATGTAGTCTCATTTGTTTATTTTTTCTTTTGTTGCCATTGCCTGAGGAGTCATATCCAAAAAAGTATGGCCAACAACAATAAAGGAGCTTACCACCTATGTTTTCTTCTAGGAATTTTATAGCTCTGGTTTTATATTCAAGCCTTTAGTTCATTTTGAGTTAATTTTTGTGGATGGTGTAAGATAGTGGTCAAATTCCATTCTTAGTACTGGAAGTTCTAGCCAGAGCAATTAGGCAGAAAAAAGAAAGAAAAGGCATCCAAAGCGGAAAGAAAAAAACATGATTTTATACATGGAAAACTCTAAAGACTCCACCAAAAAACTTTTAAAACTAATTAAACAAATTCAGTAAAATTGCATGGTATAAATTCAATATACAAAAATCTGTTGCATATTTATACATTAACAATGAACTTGCAGAAAGAGAACTTAAGAAAACACTTACATTTTCAATTGCATCAAAAAGAATAAAATACTTAGAAGTATGACCTGAACACTAAAAACTAGAAAACGTTGATGAAAGCAATGGAAGACACAAATAAATGGACAGATTTTCCGTACTCATGGATTGAACAAATAAATACTGTAAAAATGTCTATGTTATCCAGAACAATCTACAGATTCAAAGCAAACTGTATCAAAATTCCAATGGCACTTTTCACACAAATAGAAAATACAATCTTAAAATTTGTATGGAAACATGAAAGATTTCAAATAGCCAAAGAAATCTTGAGACAGAACAACAAAGCTGGGACATCACTCTCCCTGAATTGAAACTATATTACAAAACAATAGTAATCAATATGATATTGATGTTTCTGTTTCCTCACCTTTTTCTCTTAGCTGTATTTCAGTTTCATGCTATTCTTCTGTTCAGCAGTTAATGAAGCAGCTTCTGCATAATTATTTATGATCTCAGATTCTCATCACTGTCTACCCTTCAGCAGTATTTTACCTAGTTAACTACTCCCTCATTTTGGCCTCATTTCCTCAGCAATCTCTTGACTCCTGCTGGATTGACCATCTTTCTGTCCCTCATTCTCCTCAGATGTCTATTATCTTTGTACAGTTTCCCTCTGCCTGGAGAGGTTTTGCTTCCCTTTCTTGCTTGGGAACTGCCTTTCTTCTCATCTGTGCTGAGGTTTTCCTGATATACCTGACTAGAGCTGTGCTCAAAAGGTGTCCCCATTTCAAGATCTCATAATATTATTCATCTCTCCTTAACCATGATTTCAACATTGGCATTTTCACATTTCTCTGTGCCGTCATTTAGTTAATATCTTCCATCTACCATCTTGTAAAGTGGTTAACTATGGGGGTAGAAACTACCAGCTTGTAAAGTGGTTAATTATGGGGGTAGAAACTACTCATATTTTTAGTCATGAGTGTCTCCCAATACCTGGCACTGTGCTCAACAACTATATATAGAATCAATGAATGTATATGGTATTACAGTCTGTTTCTGTTCTACTCTCCTGCTGCAATTACTATTTCGATCAGTATCCAAATTGCAGAAAATTTCAACAGAATAATTATTGATCTACAAAACGTTTAAAACAGTGAGACACACTCAATTCCTGACTCATTTATGAAATCTAGGATAACAATGTTATTAGATTAAAACTTTATTGAAATTTACCATTCAGTGATATTTTTATAAAAGATAAGTTTGAAAATATGTTGACTTTTAAAGAAAAATATAATGAAAACACATTAAGTGTTGGACGTGAAAGCAAGTATGTGACTTCCAATGCTACGATTGTTTAATTCAAATAACATCAAATTAATTTTAAATGATCTTTGAAGAAAACAGAAAAGACATGTACTGAAAAAACACATTGCCATCTTTTACCATAATTACCATAATTATTTTACCATAATTAAGTATTCCTTTGACAACATCTCAGATATTACGACATTTTTTTGTGTAGCATTTTATAAATACAACCTTTCTTTAAGGACAAAGCAAGGAAATATTGCTTTGTATTCAGAAATATTGTTTTTTGTATTCCTTACTATGCTTCACCTCCCTAAAATTATTTTCTTTTTTAAATTTATTTATTTATTTATGTATTTATTTTCTGAAAATTGTATAAACTACTGGAAGCATTTTTGGTTTCATAACAATGGTTTTAAAAAATTGTGGTGCCACAGCTCACATGATCACTAACAGCTTTGAAGGGTGAAAACTTTCTAAATTGCATGAGGGTCTGGGACTAGTTTTGTGGACAAAGTAACAAAATTTTGTATGCATGTGTTAAGGGGGTAAAGCAGAATTAGCCTCATATACTTAATACAAAAACAGTAGTCACTCTAGGAGTTGTTTGTTTCTAATAACTCCTACAAACATCATAGCTTAAAGCAGCACAAATTCATTATCTTAAAGGTCTGGAGGTCAGAAGTCAGAGGCTTTACTGGACTAATATCAAGATGTCTTCTGAGTTCTTTGTGAATGCTTCAGGGAGAATTTGTTCTTTTGTCTTTTTCAGCCTCTAGAAGTCACCTACATCCCTTGGCTCTTAGCTACATCCTTCATCCCATGTGTAGCATCTTCAAATCTTTCTGACTCTGGATCTCTTGCTTCTCTTTTATAAAAACGCTTGTGATTGCTTGGAGACACTGGATAATCTAATATAACTGCCCCATCTCAAGATCCTTAACCACTGCTGAAAAGTCCTTTTTACCATGTAAGATTCCATATACACAGCTTCCAGTGATCAGAACAGGGGCATCTTTGTTCATCATTATTTTGCCCATCACAGATGCTTATCAAAATTTCAATTCCACCAGAACATATGTGTACATATTTCAAGAAGCTACATTTGGATTCTAGAGGAGCAATGAGATGTGGTAGAAAGAATACAGGCTTTGGTGCCGTTTAGAGCAGGTTCAGACCCTGGAGCTGTTACTTGCCAGCTACAGAACCCGTGGAAAATTATTCATTCCCTCTCTAAATCAGTTTCATCATTTCTTGAATGGAGATATAAATAAAATGTAAACTAAAAGGTTCTTATGAGAACTACAGATATGATACCTAGCAAGTTGCAAAGTGCTAGTTGTTATCGATATTATTATACAAATTAATTTATACATATACTTGGAATCCCTAAAATTAAATTATTGTCCAGCTACTTTTCTCCTCATTTCTATGCCAGATACTATTGCTAGTTATTTAAGCATGTCTGTAAGACTTACAAAGAGAAAGAGAAAAAAATGTTTAGAGTTTAAATATGAAGATCAAAGGAAGGTCAGGGAAATCTATAAATTTTTGTTATTGAGGCTAAATTTTGAATAGGGTTTTAGTAAGCATATAGGGTGGGAAAGGTCATCCCAGAAAGGTGATGCAACATGAAAAAGGGGCATACATGCATGAAGGTACATGTGTAATTAGTTTATTTTAGATTATACAGTCCTACATGAGAATGCTGTTTATTTTTTGCTGATATCTAGAACATAAACCCATCTAATTAGGAACTTAATAACTCTTTTAATGAGAGTGGTGACTACAATATTCAATGCTGTAGTAGTTCAGCTTTTATGTGAGCCCTAATTAAAATGTAAAGATGTTTTCAAAGTATAGGAAAATTGCTTTGGAAATTCATTTTTCTCTCTTGTTTATAATCACATTTTTATTTCATAAATAGTCCCTAATGAACATGAGAATTTCAGCTTAATTGTTAAGTGTATTACTTAAAGAACCAACCACACAAAAAATAAGATGAAGGAAAAGAAGAAAATAAAAAATACACATGCACTTATGTTCATACTTGCATTCATCCAACCAACCATTCATTGCAGGCCTATACTGTATCCCACACTGTCCTAGATATAGGAGGACTTGATCATCACATAGATTTTAGAGAAGGAAGTGTGCATAGTTGTAGAAGAGGGAGTATCTTGGAGGGGATTGCTGCCTGAAATGAAGAGAGAACCAGGTGAGCAGAGACAGAGAGGGATGGAATGGCCTGCCATTTGTCATTTAGCAGGACTAAGACCAAGGTACCCTTTTAGAGCACAGCTGCAGAGGTAGGTGGGATCCACACTACAGAACATACACATGCCTTGCTAACATTTCTGTACACTTTTTCTTCATTGAGAGCTCTTGTCTCTGGATCACACATCCCAATGAAGTTTCCTTTCTTTCTTCTCCGGCCTAGCCTCGCCACTTTAATAACCCTCCTTGCCTTATCCATTAAGCTTCCAGAACACCTACATTTACGTATTCAGCTTTGGATCAATGCAACCATTAGTCTTACATTCCCTATGTAAGAACCGCTGAACACTGTAAGAGAAAGCCATACAATCATATGGAATTATGCCACTGAAAATCTATGGTCTCCCGTAACAGCTAGCTCCTAAAGTTGTCCTGAGAAGTTCTCTCTACCAATCAAATCAGGGCTATACTTACTCAAGTCCCTTGCTCTATAATTATCGCCCATATTTTGTATGTGTTCTACTGGACATTTTAAAAAATATGTGTATTTTTTATGTATGTGTATACATGCATAGAGCTCAATTCTATCACTGTAGAATAGTTGTTTGTTCCTGAACTTTATGTAAATAAATTCTATAATATATATACTCTTTTGTGTCTGGCTTTTTGAAAATTTATGGGTGGATGGTAATAGTCATTCATGAGTGTTTGAAAGAATTCATTAGTTTAGAATGCACTGGACTCTTTGTGCCTGGAGCTTTTTTTCTGGTAAGGCTTTAAATTATAAATTCAATACCTTCAGTAGATAAAGGACTATTTGGGTTTTCTTCTTGTATTGTAATACATTGTTATGTTCAAGGAATGTATACATTTCATTTCTGTTTTCAAATTGGCAAAAAGTTTGAAATGTATGCAGCTTTTCCAAAACATGGTCCATTTTTGTGTTTCCATGCTTTTTTTTAAAAGGAAAATCTCATTTCTTAAATATATTAAACATGGTTACTTTGACATCTTCAACTGATAAGTTTAAAGTTTGTATTCTATGTGGGTCTGTTTATATTCACTATTTTACCTTTCAATTAATAGTCACTTCTTTTCTTCTTTCCATGTCTGGATAGTATTGTTATAATTAATATTTATTGTGTGCCTGTCATTGCACAGAATATGTTGTGGAGGCTCTAGATTATGTGACTTTCATCGAGAGTTGGTTGAAAATTTTGTTGGTGGATAGTTAAATTTGCCATTGGAACACCTGAATCCTTTTAACACTTGTTTCAGTTGAGTCTGTTTATTTTGTCCTGTTGCTAAAGTATGTTCCTTACTCATAGGGCATGTTCATTTTTTCTTGAATGAGTGTCTAGGATGATTTTCAATTTTCTCCATTTTGATGGAACTTGAACTGCAATGTCTCTTCTGATTTCTTGCACCAATACCAGACTAAGTTAATTACTGTGGTTTTATAACAACTTGATACAACATAGTAAAAGTGCAGCTTTATTCTTTTTCACTATTATCTTGGCTATTCTTGGTTTTTAATTTCCCCATACATTTTAGAGTCAGGTAACAAATTTTCCCATCCTCCCTAAAAAATTCTTCTAGAATTTTGATTGTTACTGCAGTGATTTGGTTGCCTAATTTGGAGAGAATTGCCTTCTTTCAAGTCTTCCAGTACTTGGAAGTGGTATATCTTTCCGTTTGTTTGGGTCTTTTCAATTTTCTCTCAGTAATCTTTTGTAGTTTTTCTGTATTGGTACTGGATAGATTTTGTTAAATTTATGACTAGCTTTCTGATGGTTTTTTGATGATATTAAATGAAATACTGCTTATAATATTATTTTACAACTTTGTGTGGCTGGTACCTAGAAATACAATTTATTTTTATAAATTGATTTTTAGATTCAGCAGCTCAAAAAATTATGAATTCTAGCAGCTTATCTTCAGGATTTAAAAAAAAATTTTGATATACACATTTGTGTACCTGTAAATGTCAATTTTTCTTAAAATTTTTCTGTTTATAATTTTGATTTATTGGCCTTATAGCCCTGTATATGTTCTCCATTGAATATTGAACCTAAAATATATTTTCTCACCCTCCAATCAGGGTAAAGCTTATAATATTTTACCATTACTCAAGTTATATCATATAGTTTTTTTTAAGGTAAGTTTATGAGCATAAGAATTTCACTTCTGCTTTTAATTTGCTAAGACTTTTTGTTTTATTTTATCATACATGTATATTGAATTCTATCAAATAAGTTTTTTATTATTTGTCAGTATGATCATTTTATTTTTCTTTGTCTTAATGTGATAAATTACATTGATTTTTGAAATGTTAAAATAAACATACTAGAAAAAAACTTGGCCGTGGAATGCTATGTTAGATTTGATTTGATAATATTTTCTTTAAAATTTTTGTATCTTAATAAGAAATATTGGTATATGGTTTCCCTCTCCTAATGTATTTGTCATGCTTTGGTATCAACATTATAGTTATTTAATAAAAAGAGTGGGAAACTGCCCTCTCCTCACATTTATCTAAGATAAAAAGACTGTGTATGGTATTGGCATTTTGTTTCTGAAATATGAGGAAAAAATATATATGAAGCCATCTAGGCCTGGAGTTTTACTCATTGGGATGCTATTAATTGGATACTTAATTTATTTTTTAGATATAGAACAGTTTTTTCATGTTTTTGTGTAAGTTTTATAACGTGTGCTTTTTAAGGTGTTCAGCTATTTCACCTACACTTCTGAATTTTTTGGCATGCCATTTTTCATAAAGTACTCTTTCTATCTATTCAATACATATTTGAAAGATCTGTAGTGACGTTCCTTTTTCATTCCTAATATTGTTTGTGTTTACCTTTTCTTTTTATTTTGATCATTCTTACTAGGGGATTAACAATTTTATTAGCTTTTTAAAGAAATAACATTGGTTTTGTGGATTTTCTCAGTAGTGTTATTTTTTCTATGTTACAGATTTTTACTGTTTTCTTTATTTTTCCCTGTTTTCTAACTCCTTGTGCTCTATCATAGACCATTGATATTCTTTTTTAAAATCTAAACTTAGTACTATGCATTTTCCTGTAAATATTGCTTTAGATGTTTCCCACATATATTAAATACTGTGCTTTTAGTGTCATTCAGAAAAACAATTTAATTTCTATTTTTAATTATTATTTGATCATAGATTTTTTAGAAGTGTATTGCTGATTTACAAATGTAGGATGACTTTCTTTAGTTATCTTTAAAATATTTAATCCCAGCTTACACATAGTATAGTCAGAGGACAGCTCTGTATATTTTCAATTCCTTGAAATGTGTTAGAACTTACTTTATAGCCTAGTATATGGCTTACCTTGGTAAACGTTCAAATTGCACATGAAAATAATGTGTATTCTGCAGTTATGTGGTGAGTGTTCCAGATATGTCAGTTAAATTAAAATATCTTAATATATCAAATACATCTTTCTAAATTGATATTTTATCTGCATATTCTATCATTTACTATGAAAAATGTACTAAATTCTACTTCTATTATTAAGAGTTTGCCTATTTCTCTTTTTTTGTTCTGTTAATTTTAGCTTCATGTATTTTGAAGCTGCTATTTGGTGATTGGAAGTTCATAATTTTTATATCTTCCTTACGTCCTAGTATTTTTAAGTTATAAAAATATTGCTCATTTTCTGTTTTTTTCCCTTAAATCTAATTAAAATATTTTGTTTAGTGTTTTTTGGCATACATTTTTCCAACTACTAACATTTTAATTTCTATTTCTTTACATTTAAGTGAGTCTCTTTTAAGAGGTATATATTTGCATTGTTAAATCAACTCCAACATTGCTTAAATTTTAATTGGCATATTATTCTCTTTACATGGAGGACATTTACTGATATATCTATGATTTTAAAACTGCCATCTTAGTATTTGTTTTCTATTTGTTTATGTTATCCTACATTCTTGCCTTCATTAGGTGTTATCAAGTATTAGTTTATTACTAATTCTCTCAACTAGCTTCTTTGTTATAAATTTATTTTTCTTTTCTTTTTTTTAAGTTAGCACAGTGTTTACTGCTCTGTGTTGCAATGATATAGCCCTTAATGGGGAACTTTGTTGTCTGGTTACTGGAACAACTTTCACCTGTTGACTCTTTTTTTTTTTTTTTATTAATGCCTCTATTTCAAAAAGCTGTCTCCCTCCAGTTCACACCCCTTCCAGTGGCAGTCTACATGCAATCACTAATTGATGAAGTAGAACAGAGTCTGGCCATCTCAGCCTATCTTGGGGCATATCTGAAAGGTCATTCTAACTCCAGAGTTCTCTGTGTTTCAGTCACATTTGTCCTTGGGCTTTTATTGTAGCTCGACTTCTTTCTCTGCCCACTCCTGCTTTCTTACCTTTCCTTCCTCAGGTATTGATCATATGGGCATTCCTTAATACCCTGCACACTAAAATCTACCTCAGAGTTGGCTTCATAGAGAAGCAGGCATTCAGAGGAAGAAGTTTCAAGGATAGGCACTTGGGAGCAGGATCATACACTGCCTGGGTGGCAGTGAGACCACTGTCAATGGTCATAGGTAAAGTACACTGTCCCTGGAAAAAAGGTGGTGATCCCATTTTTCAGTGGTAAATGGAAGGGGCATACTAGTGAAAAGGAATGTGTTAGCTAGTGCAATGTGACATGTGTTTGAGATATAGAAGGGGAACATACCTCCAAGGACAATGGAATTGACTACCTACTGAAATCAATAACTAACTGAGAATAATTAATCACCAACTTAAAGCAAACTTGATAGTTAGAGGGTCTCTTTGGTAGCACCCCCTGAAGGGAGAAGGTAGAGGAAGCTGAGGATACTGCCCAGGACTTAATTTCCAGAATAGCCAAACAACAAAAAATGTTAAATTACCAAGCAAGGCAGTCTACTTTGCCAAGGCCAGGGTCCAGCTTGGGAAAGTGTGGGACCAGTCTGGGAACAATCAGGGGTAATACTCCTAAAAACCACAAATTCCCAGTTTCCACTGAACCTTGTAAAACTGCACAAGTGGCCCACTCCTCCCAGGTGTGAGCTATCACCCTGCCCCCTGGCTTCAAGTCAGTGTAGAAGCCTCTGTCCTGCAGGAGAGTATCTATCCCACTCATGCTCTGCCCTCTCCTGCAAATTTGGCCAACATAACCTAGCTGGCCATAAGCAGCACCTGATAAGAGGGGAGGGGAATGTTTATTACTACAAAATACTCCATTGTCTGGGCAGAGTGTACCTGGAGAAGCTGGGAGAGGACATTGGGATTGTATTCTGAGGATGCTTAGTCGAGGGGTCTGCCTTTTTGATTTACTGTGATCAGAAAGATTTTAACGTTTTCTATTGTATCACAGATAAATGGGTTGTCAATTTTAAAATATTAAATATTCTAAGTAAACAATTACAGATCTAGAACTATTTTTAATGCATGTAACATATGAAGTACTCTTCTATGTCCTGAGATTTAATATGATATGAATGAGGTATGTTTCCTGTTTTTGAGGAATCTATAGTGTAAGACTGACACGCACTATGCTTTGTAAGCAAAGAAAACACAGTAAACTTATCTCAAGATTCAAGAAAGATTTTCTGGAGAACTTTGTTCTGGGACCTTGGTATTGAAGGTTGAATTAGAGTTAGCCAGACCTCTCCCCTTCCCCTCTCAAAAAAGGGACAAAAAAATAACAGTTGAGAATCTTCTAAGCACATGAACCAAATCTCAAAGGTAAATGTTCTTGTGAATTAGTGGTGAATTGACAGCATTCTTCAGTCTATTAGTCCTTCCAACCTGTCCAGCGTGGGAAACAGTGAGAAGATATATATTTCTCTTATTGAAAAACATCCTCAGAAATGTTATTTGTACAAAATACTGTTTTAAGGTGCCCAGAATTCAGAATTCAGAAATTACGTCCTCTGAAGTATGATATAGAACTTTTAAAATTCAAGTTGGTCATTTTACTTAAATTTGTTATTTTTCCCTATGTATTTTGAAGTTATACTACCTGAAGCTCTAAATCATTGTGCAACTTCTTTGTTAAGCTAGAAAAAGAGCTTTGGACTTTACTTCCTATCTTTTTTTAACAGAAAGACGTATTTCATCATAGCACACTTGTACTCTCTGTACAGTTGTATTCCTTTTTCAAACAAAGAGTTTTAGTGTCTTAGTCACATATAAATTGATGTTATTTTATCTAGTCTCATCTAGTAGCATCATCAGTGATGATTCGAGGGTAAATTTTCATCAGATTTAAATTTTATCTTACTTTATTTAACTCATCATTACCAGCAGGGGAGTGGACACAAGATTCTAACCCACTGCAAGGCAAAACATAATGTTTTCATCTCACATACTCTTCATTTATTGGACCTTGTCACTTATCCTTGTTGTTAATTTATTTTCAGAATAATTTATTTAAAACCAACCATAATTGTTCAAGGAAATCTCTTTATATGCTACTTTAATCTTCTTAATTCTGCCATCAATCCCTTGTTATGGTGAATAATCATATCAACTATTTATTGAATATCTATTATTTGTCAGGAACTGTACATGATTCTTCATATTAAACAACACTAATTTTCGTAACAACCTAAGAGGACATATGTTAGCATAACTCATTTTACAGATTAGAAAGCTTAGTTTCCAAAGTAAAGTAACATACTGATAAATAGTAGCTATAGACATTACAAATGGAGGCAAACCCCTTTATCTTTCCACTTTTCCATTCTGAAAGGTATCATTGCAAAGACATCATTGAGGAACAATAATGTCTGTGACCAAGACTGGAATTTTTAATTAAATGTCACGGCTTCTAGTGTGTTCTACATCATGTTCTACTGATGTGACAATACGAATAGTTTTCATCTTTCAATTTCCTCCATCTATTTTTATAAACTAATCTTGATATAGAATAGTAGAGCTTCTCAGAATCCAATATTAAATATAAATTGTTAATCAGAGATAGCCTGACATTGAGGTAAATTACCTACATAAAGAGAGAATCCTTTTAAAAACAAACACACCTTCAATATATGTGTGTGTGTGTGTGTGTGAGTGAGTGTGTGACTACACATGGTATCCTATTACCATAGAGTAAAATTTGAGGTGAAAAATGGGAAAAAAGTACACAAGTGTCATTGAGGCACAAGAGACATAGAGCTGGAATTATATGTAGGAAGGCATTTAACAGGACCATGGCATGATACAGATTGCATCTTTGATAAAGTGTTCTGTCAGCCTTACAGAATGGGTTGGCACATCAGTTGGGGATATTGCAGTAGTCAAGGTAAAAAACGATAGAAATGTGGAATCTACCAGATACATCTAAACATTGTTTACAACAAGGTCCTATTAAGGCGTGGTCTATACCCTGAAAAACCAGCCTTTTTAAAGACATTTTGAAGAGAAAATAGTAATTTAGTGGTCAGTTCTTATCCAAAAGGAAAAATAAAAGTTGGCGTTGGATATCTCAGATTCTAGTTGCTTTGCTTTTAAATTTGACAGTCTGGAAAAAATGTCTGTAAACAAGAAAGGCTGTGGTTCAGGGGAAACTTACATGTGATTTTTTAAAATATGGTAGTTTGTCCATTACCTCCCAGGAGATACATAGGCAGTAAAATTAATGTGGTGGTTGCCAGGCATAGTCACTCGTCCCCTGGGAGGTACACAGTTGCATATTTACAGGCTGCATTTTCATAGACAGCAGTTTATTTCTCGGCACTACTTAATATCCATTATACCATGGAGGCCACCACCATTTGCTTTTAAACGCAAGAATGTGACATTTGATTTAAGGTTTATAGTGATTTCTTATTTTGGGGGATACTTTTGATACAATGTATTATTCCAGTGCCCTGTGTATTTAGGGGTGACAGATTTTAAACAGGCACATTTCTACTTCCTCTAGAGGAAAACTGAAAGTAATAATAAGATCATTGTGTCTGAGTGAAAGTCAAATACCGTATCTATTGCTTAAAATGGACTTCTCCGGTAAAATGTTGTCTAAGGCACTGAAATATTCTACTATAATGTTTTTATTAGATATAACAAGACAAGCAAAATTAAGTTGGAGACTGGGAGAAAGGGGAAAAGGAAAGACAAGGAATTCTCAAATATGTACAGTAATGTAATAAATAGAAAATCAAAATTATATTTTCTACCTTAGAATTGGTAAAAGGGGCTTATATTTTCTATAATGAAATACAATTTCATTTATCAGAATCTAAAAAGAAAACCCAGAGTTGATTTGAATATTGGTTCTATTTCACTATCTTTTCCTTAACACAGGCTAATTACCCTTGCTAGCTGAATAGGAAATTCGAGGCTTGACATGTCTGTGTGAGAGTCTGGAAGTAAGGGTCTATCCCAGTAACAACCGTATACTGATGTTTCTAATTCACTCTTCTATAATTCTTAATTTAAATGTTATAATTTTCTATATAAATCTGTAGTTCATGCTAAATATCATTCTTTGAGTCTTTAGAAACATTATCAATTTTTTACTAATAGTAATCATGCCCAGTTTATGTTTTGACACATCTATCTTATTCTGGAATGTTTCCAGATAGATCTAATACAAAATTTATTAATGAAGTTTGCTTGATTTAAATACATTTTCTTATCAAAGCATTATTTTTTGTGGATTCTATTCGAATATGTAATCTATCTGATTCCCTTATTCATTGAAACTTCTGGTAAAAGGGTTAGTGTTGTTCTTCAATGTTCAATCTTTAGTCAACGGCTTGATTAAAGCAAATATATTGATGTAATTTTAGAAAATTAGTGATAAATTATGATGGAAGACAGAATCAGAGTTCAAATATACTTCAGATAGTTAAAATGATGATTACAAATTGACAGGTGCAATTTAAGATAAACAATTGTAAAGTCCCACATTCAAGTTTTAAAAATAAAATTCAGGAATTAAAATGCATCTGATATGAAAACGTGAAAAATAAGCCTTAGAAATATCAGTTAACTGCAAATAGAAGTGTCATCTGAATTCTTATAGGGATCATGTGAGCATATTTTCTGTCTATTTCATCTGTATATCAACCATAGCTCTTTTAAATAGCCTTTCACATGGCATGGCCAGGTAAATATAAGCATTAAAAAGAGAGGAAAGAGATCTGCCTTCTTAACTTCTGGCTCTAAAAGGTGCATGATTTGTGGTTTCACATGTCTGGAATTCAGTGTCTTCCTGTATCAAAACAAGAGCTGGTCTAACTCATTACTAAGATTTCTTTTAGCTTTCATTTCCAGTATTGAATATGAATTCATGTAACACAACTGCAAATAAGACTGGTGTGTATCAAAAGTAGGCAACTAGGATAATGTTGGGATTTTGTGTCTCATAAACCATTTGAAGGACTTTCATATAGTAAAGAAAATAGACATATCTCAGAAGCCAAAATGTGAATCAATGGATGAATATTATTGCCAAAATTTTTAATTTTACTAAAATAGAGAAGTGTCACCTACAGCATTCAAAAACTCTGACCATCTGCCAGAGAAATTTTAGAGAAAAAGTCGATAGTCAGTAGTAGATAGAAATAACTCCAGGTTCACCTTTGAATATAATTTGGATCTTTGAATTGTGCATAATACAAACATTTTGTAAGTAGAATTAGAGTCATTTGAAATAGTTTTAAAAGATTTGAAACAAATTCCTTTCACATAATTTAAGAATATTATGCTAAAATACTTCAAATAATAGAAAAATATTTTGTGATAATGATTTTCACACAAGGATGTCTTATACTTATGGGCATGCTCTGAAAATGATAGAAGATTTATTTCATAATTCACTTGACCAACATCTCCCTCATAATCCCATTGTCCCTATCTATCAGTAATAGGTCTTCATGTCCTATCAATTTCACCCTCTGCTAAGTGTCAGAATTCATTAATCTGATCCACTTAAAATCCATCTAAAGATTTGTTTATTTCTCTCTTCTGTAAGATATCTTAAACAATGCCACAGAAAAAATCCATTAGAATGGGAAAACTTGATATGAAGAAAGGAAAATTCCTAGATTATCATCCTTGAGTAATCAAGAATGAGTGAGATCTACTGCCCCCATGAAGTAGCTGACCTAGATCTTTAATTTCCTAAGAAACACTCAGTATATTTCAGAAATACAAGCTGAAAATATTTATAAAAACATGAAACTTCTTCCCAGGATTGAGTTTGAATTCTTCAATAATGATAATTCTGATACTTATTTTAATTCATCAATCATGTTATTGAACTATTTAAATAGTAATTGCCAAAGTTAGCATTTATTCAGCATGCATTTTTATAATCTTTGAAATAAATCTACAAATATATCTACAAGGCCTATAATTATTTTCTAAATTTCAAAGCCAGGGAAACCAAGGCTCAGAAATGCTAAGTGTTGCCACCAAGTCAATAACCAGAAAGTATTGGAAGTGAAATGAAAATCCTGGGTTTTGGGCTATAAAGTCTAGTCCTTTTGAATACAATCTGCTAAATTTTATTTAAAGACCCTCCTGACTACCTTCAACCATACTGAAGAACCTAGAAATACAAGACTACAGAATATTCAGTCTAAGAGAGGCCTTAGAATCCTGTTTAAATGACTTACTAAAATCCACCCAGCTAATTGATGGGAAGCCCAAAATTCCTGTTGTCTTGCCAAAGCCACATAACTATTAAATGGTCAAAACAATTGAAAGGTGAAAAGAATGTGAATTTTGTCACATGTTTTAGATTCTTTCAACTCTTTGTTATCCTAATAGAGTGACAGGTTGCTTATCTCTTTGTAGTCTGGGCAACTAGGTATCCATTACCAATGAAGAATCATAAAATTAATGCATACGTGTTTTAAAATGAATTACTTTGATGGACAACACCTGTATTATATTGGTCTGCCAGTAGTCTTCTGGTACAAACTAAGACCTCTTGTTTGAGTATGTGTCCTTAAAGAAGTTTGCAGTGTTCTTTCTTGTATAAACCACAGCTTAAAAATTTGAGTTTGGATTTCTTTAAAATGGAGCAAGTTTCTAAAGATTGGTGCAAAGCAATATAAATGCAGAGTTCTTCTGTGGTTTTATTACGTGATCTTCTCCCCAAATTTAGAGTTGCATCCCCTGCAAGTGTTAATAAATAAGTATTCCAAATTTGAAAATACATGGGAGGTGGCATGTTCTTTCAGTGTCATACTAGGATACCATTTATAGCCCCTGCCCCAGTATTAACTATAACAATTTTAGGAACATATGCTTTGGGTTTTGCTATTTATTATTTAATTAAAACCCAGATATTGTAGAGTTACATATTAATTTAGAGATTTCTGACCAAAGGTTATGGTTTTGATGTGCTTTAGGACGTTGACCCTGTTTTGTAACTAACTTCGCAATCTTATCCTAACTTTATATTTTTAAAACTCACAAAATTTTTTTGTAATGCTCTTGGAAACAGTTTTATCACCTTACTAGTGCCTCGTTAATGTGTTTATTAACATAGTGGTTTCTGTTCATTTTATATTTTTATGAAAGCCATCTTAAAAACTTTTGTAACATTTATCCATTGACATACATAATTCAACAGATACTTTTCATTTTACTTTTTATAAGTGACTTACCTTTGTAAAGTCTTTTCAAAGCATTTAATTTACTTTCATACAAAGAATCTGTTTTTTCTTTTTGCAATCATATTTCATAGGTTTATATAAACTAAAATTATAATTACCCTAACAAACTGGCATAATCAAGGTTGAGATAAGTACCTAACTTAACTACAGGAACAGAAATCCATGGGATAATAAGAGGATAGACTAATAGTATTGAGAATTCTGTGTGTCATGGTTATCATTGTTATAAGTTTATACTTATGTTTCTGTCTGGACAGGTTGTACATTTTCTAGTGGAAGTGATGAAAAGGGAGGGTTGAAAAGTCTGTTTATCAATAGACTTTATGAGAATAAATTGACACCAAGGAGCAGAAAGAATTCCCGCAGAAAAAACCAATTGTGTTTCAAAATTGAAGCAGTATTAAAGCATAATCAAGACCTATTTTCCAGAAAAAGAAGTACTAGCTCTTTGGATTTAGGATTTCAAGGTAGTTTGTTGTCTGGAAAATAATATAGGTAGCACATGTTTGCTGCAAATTTGGCCAATGAAATTTGTCTGCAGTGGAGACTTGTGGGGTTGCTATGGATGTGGAGCATTTAGTGTTCGACAATGGTACTGTATCATAGCAAGAAAAACACCATTTATAGCAGGATGATAGATGTTAGGTATGTTCTCCTCTTGGGAAGAAGAATAGTGGACTTGTGCTTTGGAGTTCAATTCCTGAGTGTCTGGAGATTCTTCAATCACCCATGGGATAAAAGTGGTGGCAATAGGGTGAGATACAATATGCTGGTTTCCCTGGTAATCTCGTTGGTGAGGGCTTGAGTCCATTTTAATTTACTTTAGACAAATAAAGGTGACTGTATTTATGCCATGAGTGTGATGTAGCTTTTCATACACTAAAATGTTATCCTAGGATAAAAACCCTTACACAAAAGAATTCAAGAACACTGATAGAATTTCAGGCATCAATGAAGGTAAAGGACCTTATTTTAGGATTAAGTGCTAGACCCAATCCCTTCACAGGTATATTATAGCACCGTTTTAACTGTGAGAGACCAGCTTTATAACTAGTTATACTTAGGACATAAAATACGTAATAAATAATAGCGTGTGGTCTATCGTGGGGGCTCGTGGCTATGGAGAAGTAAGATTTATTGAGATTCTCTTGTCTCAGTATATTTAAGAAATATAGGAAGTGGCCTTTTAAATCCCTTGCATATTCTATATTATATTTCTTTAAAAGATTTTACAAATCCCAGATTTAAAAAATTGGTCTTCCAACTGCACTGATTCATTGCTTCCAGAAAGAGTGAGATGACGAACCCTTTCCCCTTCAAGTTACTTTTTTTCAAAGTATTTAGAAATTTTAAAGTGAATGCCACTGATTATATCAAAGGCATTGGCTGTTTAATGCAAGGATGCTGTGTGTGACAACTTCTAAATGCATAAAAGAATCTGGTCTTGAAATCAGCGGTCCTCACCTAGGATGTCTAATTTGTATGGAAATGAAGGCACTTAAGGGCTAAACAAACAGACCTTTTGCTGTTGTTGTTGTTCCCCTTCCCATACATAGAAGACAGGAAATGAATTCCAGCACAGTTCTATTCAATCACTTTGTTCACTATTTTAACTTTATTTCCTAACATATACCAAATGGCAAATAATTTGGGACTATTTAATTAGACTAAAATCTAATTCTTAGATATTATCTAAAATTTCTTTTCATTAATAAAATCAGAAAGCCATCTGTACATAATATGCCAGATACATTGAATCAACAGAGTAATTTTGTTTGTGATTTGATTTACCCAACACCAGTGTACTTTCAAGCCTCTGGGTTTTTTCCACCCTATGTATCCAAGCCATAACTCATTCTCTTTCCTAGTACCACTATATTAAAAGTTATTGAAATAAACTAGATTATGTATTTTCCAACTGCAAAGAATAATGGTTATCTAGCTAGAAAAATAAGTCTTTTTAATAAATAATGCCATCTTATTCATGTTTGTCAAAATTTAATGGCAAAAGCAGCAGACCTTGAAAGAATGCTGGTCTTCAGGGAATTTCCTTAAATTGGAATCTTAATCCAACTATAAACTAGTTAGGGGAAGCACTGACATGCAGAGTACCTAATAGAATTTTGACAGTCCATGCATTCTGTGGGGAATTTTTAAAAAAAGAAAAGGAGGGATATATTTCCCTGACCATGTACAATTGATTACAAGTCTTTCTCGATTAAATGTTATAGGTTCAGAAAAATTCAGAAAAATGGTGATAAAAAACATTGCTAAGAACTCAATGAAATCATTATATAATATACTGTATCAAACTACTACATATTATACAATAGCAAGAGTATTACTCAAAATAAGAACATATTTACTGTTACTGGGCAGTCAGCTAAATGTTAGTTTTCCTTTTACTCCCTAGCTATGAAGACTATAACTTTAGTTTACATGAATTTAGATTATAAATTCTTAAACTTCTGAGTTTATTTTCACAGAGTATTCCCAAGAGCAAACAAAAGCTGAATAACAACTTTTGTTATAACAAAATATAACAGCTCCAGTTTACAGTGTCCAATATACTAAAAGATGAGTCCACTAAGCTAAATGACTAATCTACATACATGAACTCAAAGGATGTATTTACTGATCAAAACCATTATGGGATAAGTACAATAAATATTGCCATGTTAGAGTTAAAGTAAGACCCAGAGAGGTAAAATGAGTAACATACGACCCCATCACTAGAAATTGGCAGAGCTGGGATCAAACCCAGCCAGCTTGACTCCAATGCTCATGCTGTTACCATTGCAGTAAACTTCACAGAGCTGGAAGAAAAGAATTTTTGCATGTGGAATCCCAAACCTAGCTAAACAATAATAACGGTAAACTGCAGAACTAATATATTTTCATATATCTGAAGACTGAGGCAATTCATCATCCATGAACTTTTCTAAAATAATTTTTTGACATTGCTGCAACAAGATGACAAATGGGTACAAATAGGAATTATGAAAAAAATTGTTGTTAGTACCAGTTAATACATTTGGAAAATGCAAATAATTATCAATAATAAAAAAAAAAATTTGTAAAAAAAATCCAAGAGAAAGTTCAAATTACAAAAAACACAATAATAATTGCAACCTAAGAGCCCCATAAAATGTATAAGTAGATGGGAAAAAATTGTTGATTTTAAAGCACACATAAATGAACAAGTAATAATGAAAATGGAAATTCCCTTTTTATAAAGTCTTCCAGGCTAGTTAAGTTTTTATAGATAGTCAAGACTGTAAACTTCAAAGAAATGGTAGTATCTAGGTTACAAAAAAGTATTTTAGAGCAAAGAAAAAGGGAGAAGGCATTTTAAATCATTTTATTAGGTGACTTTTTGTGACACTAAGACCAAACAAAAATAATTTAATAAAGGAAAAATGTAGACAAATCTCAATTACGAAAATAAGATGCAAAAATACTAAATAAATATATACCCACTAGAATGTCTTCTCCTATACTAGGGGTATGGTAGCACCAGTTTGAAGTCCAGAGGCAAAGAAACCCATCATATTATAGCACTATTGAAAATGCTGGATACAGTATTAGCTACATTTGTAAATGCTTCTCAGTGACAGAGGCAATATATTTTTTAAAAATCAATTTTGAAGGAAGATATGAAAGTTACAACTTAGTTTCAAGTTTCAAGATAGTTTCAAGATATACAAAGCAGAAATGGATAGAATTACAAGGAAATTTGACAACTCCACTATCATGTTATACATCTTAAAACATCTTTTATTACCAAATCGATAAAGCAGTCAAAAAAATAATTAATAGTATAGCCAATTTGAACTACACAATTAAAATTTTGGTCACTGTATTCAACAATTAAATAATACACTTTTTTAAATTGAATAATTATCTATAAAATAAGTTATATGCAAGTACAGAGTAACAAATTTCATAGATAATGTATCACATGTACCACCATCTCCTAACAAATTCTCACAATACAATAGGGAAGAGGCTTGGGAAATCGAAAACAAACCATCAATCTATGGATCAAATAGTAAAAATAATAGGTATAAATAAATAACTAAAACTGAATAAAAATATACCATCAGAAGTATCTAAAGTAGTCAGTAGAAATGTATGGCCTCCATTGCTTATAATACTCTAATAAAAAAGAGGGTAAAAACTTATGAGTTAAGCATCCATGTTAAAAAGTTAGAAAAGAACAACACAATAAATCCAAAAGCAGAAGAAAGGTAATTAAAGAAAACAAAGGAACATTAGAGAACTATAATAATGCCAAAGATTTGGTTATCCTTTGAAAAAAATTAATGAAATTGACCAATTTCAGGAATGATTAACCAGAGAGAAAAAGAGGTGAGGGGAGAGATAATGGAAAAGTAAGTGTTGTGAGGTGATAAAATGCTACATTTGAGGAATACAGAATTTTTTTGTACCTTTTTATAGTTTTCTCTAAGTCTGAAATTACTTCAAATTAAAAAGTTTAAAAATTACAAATTTTCAGGAAAGATTATATTTTATAATTTTAACTTACCTGAATTTTATGTTTCATATTAGGGGTTCACAGAAGTGTGTCAGTTAAAGAGTATCATACTACATAAAAATAATCTAAAGACATTGATTTAAAATTAAATCACAAAATGTGAAGATCTGGAGTCAGGAAAGAGCATAGGACATGCAGTCTTGCTCAAGGATGACATTCAAAAAATTTTAAATACAAAACACTGCTCAATGGCATTTTGTCAAGCATTTCCACATTTGTAACAAGATTTATATAATAATACATGAAAGGAAAGTGATCTGCTTTACATGTATTTTACATAAGCTGGGCTGTTTCTTAAGAGTATTATGAAAGATTTTTTCTGACAATGTCAGGAATAATTAGATTTAGGTTGTATTTGAACACGTATTTCCAAATTCCTTTGTGCTTTGTGAACAGTTGGCTGGCATCTACCTGAAACTCTCAGATAAAAATACCCAAGAACTCATTAAGAACTTGACCATGAATAGTGAAGGTTTCAATATGATTTTTGGCGTTCACTTTTTCTTTTCAGGACTAAGCTTTCTAAATTGGTATGTCTAAATGTCATACCTTTATGCGTATGTCATAAGAACGAATCAGTTAGTCTGAAGGTAAACTGTGTTAATAACTTCAGAAAAGAATCACATGTAGAGCAATCATGAAAGAAATAAGAATTTTTTTCCAATGTAATCATGAAGACAGCCACATATATGAACTTATTCTATCTCCCACATCTAGGTTACCTTGGGTCTATGGTAAGAGACTCTAATGCATTTGAGGATTAAAGGATCTTTCTTTTCAACTTTCATGCACTAAAAAATACAATGGCATAGTTATATCATAACCTAAAGTGAATTATGATATTGCTTGACAATTTTTATTTAAATATATGTATTTTAAAATGAGACCAGATGAATATTACTGTTACTCTTTACTAAAATGCTCACTTGCTCACTTTTAAATCTGAAGTGTGTTTTACTTTTTTTTTTTTTTGAAAATGGATTTAACATGCAGATGTTGGAGGAAGTTGACTCAATTAATAATCTGAAGGTCACAGAGCCTCCACTTCCAGTAAATATCCCCTTTGCTTAAACACCTAACTGCCCACATATTCACTCTTTTATAATAAATAAGTGGAGGCCTCCTTCAAAATGCAAATGTAGTTTGATAATTTTGGAAAAACCCTGGCATGGAGAGTACTGCCAAAAAAAGACAAATTTAGATGAAATAATGATGTGAGGACCCTGCATACTTAAAACATAGCCGTGAAATCCAGGAAGTTTTAGGTCAATAAGTACAGATACTACTATGATGGAAAAGAGAAGAGTTTTTATTTGTTTTAATAAATAACCTACACATCTTAGTGATTCACAGCAGCAAACAGTTATTGTTATACCTGTAAACTGAGGGCTGGTTGCCTCTGCTCTGGGTATCTTTGGATTCTGGAATGCAAGCTTCAGAAGCAGCACATAGTGGAACACAAGCCACCATGAGAATGCACAGGCATAGACATTAAGACAGGATGTTCACTAATGAGGAGGAACTGAAGCACAGTACGCATTTTATATATTTACAATCCATAGTGCAAGCCATGTGCCTAGTAGGTTGTAAGTACCTCATTTCAGAATGAGGATTCAGTCATTTTCAACATTATTTTGTCATCACTGTGGGCATTGCTGAACTTTATCTGAGCCCTGTGGTCCCAGAAAGCAGAAACAATTAAAAACCTTCCTACCCTGTGTTCTGGATTAAGGCTGATGGCAAAGAACACTCTGCCCTTGAATGTTCCCACATAAGACAGTTTCCATCCTTTCCATCCTTCCTCATGACTTCCATCAGACTCTTGGATGATGACTCTCTTGTTTACCTGCCTCTGTAAAACCCAGGACCACTTCCTTTTCTTTGACACGTTCTTCATTAATGAATGTTTTCTCTATTGCTTTAACCTGAATAAAATCATCTCCTTAATTCTATCTTTCACACCATAAATGTTAACAAATGGGAGAAAAGGCACAAATATTTCATATTTATTTGACTTTGGTCATCTTTCTCAAGGAGAGTAATTTTTTACCTGAAACCAGTCTTTACAAATTTGGGTAAGTGGGAATTAAAGACCTGTCTGTCTCTACATTTCCTCATTCTTCTGCTTTTCCCCAGAAGAAATCTTTTCCGTGACCTCTTTCTGATTTCTATGGCCTGATTCTGACCCATCTCTCCAGCTCCATGTCTCACTCTAGCAAAAGAGATGCTGTGTTGCCCCCATAGTGCTCACCTAGCCCTTTCGAGTCACACTGGTCTGGATACTTTGCAATATTTGTATTTGCCCCAATCAAAGAAGGCACCCGAACTTCTCCCTCCTGAAAAGCAAAATATCTATTTGTATAAAAACTTAAAATTTCAATTAAGATTTTTACTGTCTGAATGTATGAACTAACTACCTATCCCTAGCTTTTCTCTTTATGTCTCAATAATTTTTTAACTGCCTCTAGTGATGGTATTGCTGATGGTAACCTCCTAAGTGGGAGAGCAAGATATGTTCAGTCTTTAAGGGCCATAATTCTGACAAAGTGTAAATCTGATATGGTATCTGGGAGAAAAAGTTTATCTGTAGGGCTTTTCTTGAACTCAAAATTAATTGTTATGTCATATTTCTGTTACTTGCGTCATATAATGATCTGTACTCAGGGAGCTCTAAACAGCTGTCATTAAATTCCTGTGACACCTCACCAAAGGAATGCCATGGAACCAAGTTGGTGTTCAAATGACACTCAGACTGAAGTCTTTTGTATGCATTTCCAGGCTCTTTCCACCCTTGAATTAAAGACTTTAAAAATTGTCTTCCAAATGATAAAAGTTGTTTTAGAGTTAAAACTGAATTTTTTTCAGGGATACTACATGTGAATTAATAGTTTAAAAGAAGGACTTTAGTGGCCTTTTCAAATAGGAACAAGCAGAGAGAGAGGGGTGTTCTTTAGCACCAGGCCAATGGATGGGGCTCTCTCAGTTGAACTGCTTAAGTGAGAATTTCAATTATCCTAGCTGCTATCGCTGTCACTGGCAGATAAGCCCCTTAGGTAAACTAACAAGGATGATTAATTATTATGAATGTGGATTTAGAAGCACTTTAAACCAGTGGTGAAGAGATTTAGTGTCATTCTGATCACCACCAAGGCCAAAGGCAAAGATAAAGCTTTGGGAAGGGTCTGTGGATATTTTGCCACCTTAAGAGAATGAAAATTGGACATGACTCTACGCTCATCATTTACAGGGAGAACGATGATTCTGCAAATGTCAATCAATTATGTATATTCAGAATATTTCTGTGTTCAGCAGAAATGACAGCAATAATTTAGCCATCTTAGAGAAATTAATTTTCAAACTTTAAAAAATAATATATACATAGTTACATACAAGAGGGTATATACAACATTTAGGTATAATTTAATGGATAATATGATAATGTCCTTTGTACCTGACTTCCAGCTTAAGAAATAGAAGTTAGAAGTCCCCTGTGCACTCTTCATCAATCACAGCCCCTTCCTCCACCCCAGAGTTACAAATTTTTTTGAATTTGTATTAATTAATCTTTGGTATTGGTTATAGCTTTTTATATATATGTGTGCCCTAAATAATAGTTATTCATTTTTCTTTCTTTATTGAAATAGGATCAGGGTATATGTGACTCACTTCTCTTTAAATATTAAGTTTTTGAGATATATCCATATTGGGGTGTCCAACTGTGACTCATTCACTTGCAGTCTGTGCAAACTATTTTCCATTACTCTTCTTATGGAGAAAGCTTTGGGATATAACATATTAGTGATGTGAGCATTCTTATACAAGCCTCTCGATTCATATGTAGAAGAGTTTCTCTGGAATATGGACTACTGAGTCATAGTGTATGTGCATCTTCAAGTTTATAAGGTGGTGCCAAATTGATTTCTGAAATGATTTTAGCAATTTATATTCACACCAGCAGGGTTTGAGAGATTCTGCTGCAACACACACTTAGACAATATTTGGTAATCTAAAATCCATTTTTGGAACTGGAAGTTTTATTAGTAATATAGCAGAATCCCCCTATTTTATAAATCATAAAAATTTTGGCTCGAAGATAATTTGTGCTTCTTACAGGTCACACAGGTAGCCCATATTCCGTTTGGAAGTAGAAACCTTGCCCGCTGATTTTGCATTTAATGGCCTTTCAGTGTAAGCACTTCCATTATCAGCTTCTTAACACAAAAGCTGGGGTTCCAAGGAGCAGAGGTTATTAATCAAGAATAATTGAACCTTTAACTTGACTTTTAAAGGAAGTCATTATTTCCCTAAAAACTAGGCGAGATTCCTTTATTACATCAGAATTTATAGAAATATGTAAATAAAACAAGATGCCCTGTGTTTAAACTACTGTTGAGAAATTAAACTCTACGGTGTTTAAAATCAGTCAGAAAGTCAGGCTGAATGAACAGTGGAAGTGATTTAAAAAATCAAGGAAATAGGTGAATATGATTAAATAGAGGAGCTCTATTAATATTTCCACCCTCAGAATTGTGGATCTGAGAAATATGTTGCTAGTTATGTGCCTAATATTTAGACTATTACTTGTGAGAAACTAGGAGCCCTTATAGTAGATTATCTTATATGTTCCAGTAAAGTGGATTTCCTCCTGCAGGTTATCAATTTTTTTCAAAAAATTATTTTTCTATATCATATATATTATTTCTAATATTTATATGCATATATGTGTGTATAAATATATTTTTCTATACTATGTAATTTTTCTTTAATCTCAGAAAGCAATACCATAATGGGGTTCAATTGTTACTGAAATTTGTACAGAATGATCCTAAATCTTCCAGTGCCTATATTCCAGTCTATGTTAAGTTATTTGAAAGTAGAGAGAAGATTTGGGCTTCTGAGAAATCATTTAAAAAATCACAAATGTTGGAGCAACTGCATTTGGTAACAAGAATCTTTAGTAAAGGAAATGGAAATAGTATGTACTGAGAGTTTAGAATGTACCAGATTCTCTGTCAAGCACTTTTCATAAATTTTCTTACTATGATAATATTTTGTGTGGCATGGCATTCTCATTTTATATTATCCTTAAACAGGTCAAATGATTTATTGTTATCACAAATTTATAACTGGCAGATTACTGAAGTTGACCGCTGGAAGACGCAATTATTTTATAGGAGGAAACCAGAGTCATTTAAGATGAAAAAAAAAGATCTCTTGTGATGTAAAATTGAAATCACTGAGTATTTTAGTGTTGTTTTTTCATTGTTGCTTTTCTTTATGTCTTTTGGATTAAGTCATTAGACTTAGGGTAATGTTGCTATCCCCCAAAATGTCTTATTCTGTTCAGATTTGAAAATATTTTTCTTTTACTATTTTTATAATTTTTGTTTTTATTAATTCTGTAGTTCCAGCTAACATATACAGTATGATTAAATTTTATCCTAATTTTCCTAATTTGTAGAAAGTTTCAATAATCAAGTGTTTTTTCATCTATTTAACTGCAATTCAAAAGTGTGCTTTTGGCTATCATGTCAAGTGTTGACCTCTTCCATTAAGGCAGAAGCTCAATGTTATATGGCCATTGCCATTGCTCTAAACTCCTGAAGATCCTAAATCATTCAAACCTTGAAATCAGCTTTTTTTAATTAAAAAGCTGCTTATTTTCTCATTCTTTTTTTTAAATGGAAGCTTTATTTATTTATTTTTTTATTTTCTCATTCTTTTTTTTTTAAAGATTTATATTTATGTATTTATTTATTTAGGCTGCACTGGGTCTCAGTTGCGGCACGCGGGATCTTCATTGCAGCATGCAGGATCTTTTAGTTGTGGCATGTGGGCTTCTTAGTTGAGGCATGTAGACTCTTAGTCTCGGAATGCAGACTCTTACTTGCAGCATGCATGTGGGATCTAGTTCCCTGACCAGGGATTGGACCCAGGCCCACTGCATTCGGAGTGCGTAGTCTTACCCATTGGACCACCTATTTTCTCCAGGGTTCCTATTTTCTCATTCTTAACATTGCATAAGAGTTGTGTAATTATCAATGCTTCATTGATTCACCCCTCTCAAACTCCTTCTCTTTTCCCTTGTTCAAACTACCATCCTCTTACGACCAAGGCAACTCTTGGGCTATTCTATTTGTAGTAATTTAACCATCACCACCATCCCACCCCCAGCACTTGCATATATTGTGCCTGGGCTTTCATCTTTTTCATTTCTCTAAAAAATAAACGTCTGCTTTTTATGCTACCTAGGAATGAAAGGCAACAAATCTAGCCTGGTGGATTAGAGCTGAGACCCATGGGTTCAAATTCCTGTTCTGTCATTCTTTATCTTGTGCAGGTTTGTTAACCTAGTGTTTCTTCATCTGGGGATAAAATTAGTACATAACTCATTTATTTGTATTGAGGATTAAATTATTCATGTGATGATCTAGAACAAAGTAATACCAAATGACTTTTACTCTAACAGTAGACAGCTATGTGCTGATATTCTAGGCTTGGGAAGCAGGGTCATCTTTTCTCTATGCATGGATGGTCTGACCACCTCCCTGTTTCTTCCCCTCTTCCTAATCTCCATACTTCACAGTGTTTAGTGCCACCATTCCTGAACCTCCCCTCCATATAAGACTCTTCTGTAAAACAATGAATTGATAATTCCTCCAGTAAACTAAATCAGTAACAGTCTTCTAAGAGAGCTTTCTATCTTGCCAGAACATGTGTCGAATTTTTTCCTCGCTAGCGGTCTCTCTCTTTTTTCTTGATTTTTATGATTTTATACCTTTTTCACGGTTTTCAGTAACTTTAGAGAAATCTTAGTAAGGATAGGAAAAACGTGTAATAATTTCAATATAACATAATTAACGCTGAAAGGACAAGCATTTACTATTGTTATTTTTATTTTTTTACAAGTATGTGTTGAATTATATTATATTGTTTTAATTTGCACTTTTAAGATTAATGGAAAGTTGAATGTTTTTTATATATGTGTATATATATATAAGAAGAATATATGTATATTCTTGAATGAGTTATCTGTTCACATGCATTGTCAGATAACCTCTTAGGGTTTTAAAACTATCATAAACCTGAATATATGGACTTTTATTTTAATTCTGCTTCCGATACCTACCTTCTGAACATGCTATTCAAATTTGCAGAAAGAGATGAGAATGGACAGCTAAAGATAGTCTGCTATGCCTACATGAATAATGTAAATTAGTAAAATTTCTTTTTTGCTTTTTACTTTTCTTTTCCAGTCTTCCACCTGAACTACCAGAATTTCAGTGTTAATATTATACAACATCTCAAGTATCCTGATGGATTTACTATTCTCTTTAGTGTTATTTCATATATATTTCCACTCTACATATTCTTAAATAAAATGTTACTATGACATTAATTCAAGATAGCTGTAATATGCCTTATATAAATTAATTTACAATAATGCATTCATTATAATGTGTGTATTTTGATTCGAACAAAGACATTTAAATTTTAAACCAAAGTAACGACTAGTGCTGGATACTCTAAGCAGGATTTCATGATGTTGGTATAATATTTGTTTGTATAATTGTATGAAGGTGTTCCATTGTATCTCTTCTACTAAAACCACAAATCCTGGATTTAGATCATCTCAGACATTAACTAATGGTTTCACATTTGGTGGATTATATTTCTTCTCTGTTTTTCAGCTTGTTTATCTCTAAAATGGAGTAAACAATTATACCAACTTCATAAGATAGTTATTGATATTAAAATAAGCTAATGTTTCTAAAGCCCTATGAAGAGTTTTAGTGGAGAGTAAACAATATACAAATAACAACTTTTAAGTATTATTATTGCCTATTGATTTTTAAACATTTCAAAGTTGTGTAATGCTGAACTTAAAATATTTTCTAACTAAAATTAGAGTTCAAGGTCTAAATAGCTGAATGTTCAGATAGCAAATAACTTCCAGTGTTGCTTGTCTTCAGTTTTCTCTTTTCTTTTCCAAGTGATACTGAGCAGATAATTGGAGATATTTAAATGTGTTTTAAGCCATTGAAAATGAGAAAAGCATGGAAAGATACCAAGTAATTGAACTGAATGGCCAAGGTATTTTTTCCTGTTAAAAGAGTTTTTTTTTAAGTAAATATGAGATCTCAGTAACAGCCCCATCAACAATGATTTATGGCAGAGGAATTTTAGGCTAACCAAGAAAGCCAGAGTTTGTATTTCCAAGAAGACAGATAAAGGCAGTGATGAAATTATATTCTAAGCAACATCTATTCTACTGTAGAATAGTACAGACATGGAGTTAACCAACATTTTCTTATTCATTTTCACAGGTAGTGAGAACTGATTATTTTTATGTTCATTCAGCATTGAGGAAATAGTGACATATAAGACAGAAAGTTTCCTTTCTCTCCTGCAGCTTACATTTCAGAAGACAGAGGAACACAATAACCATACAAATAAAAATTTTAAATCAGATAGAAATAAGCTATATATAGGAATTTTTAAAATTAGGATAATGTGATAGGTAATAACTGGATAACCCCTTTATACTAAAGGGTTAGAAACCCTCTCCAAAGAGATATCTTTTAAGTTGATGTCTAAAATATAATGAGTCAGATATAAAATTTAAAAGTGTTTTTTTCTCTATGAAGTCAATTAGGGAGAAATGCAAAGACTTCTTCTTTATAAAACCCTTTGCCTCTTTAAGGAAAATAAATAAGTAGCTTTAGTTAGTTTAAAAATCATTTGCTTTCAACTATACTCATGTGTGTCTGATCTACATAAATGAAGTAGATTATTTCCTTCTTCAAAGAGGAAATCCACACAAGGCACTAACCATGCTACTTAAGGTAGTCTACTGATAGGACAGTAGCTCAATATTTTCCTACCCCTTCTTTTCCAATTTTGAGGTTGTGGGATGAGTATTCCAAAATTATATTTAATTATGGAATATGAATACATGTGTTGCATTATTCTATTAACTGTTTAAACAAAAATAAAATAAAATCAGCTCTTGAAGACAGTCAAACAATATCTAAAGATTATTTTATGAATTTGTTATCCATTTAGTCTGCACTGGTTCTAAAGATGTTTGTAAGATCTATCAAAATTTTTCAGGGTATAGTTAGATCTAATCTAGATAACAATGAAAATGAGTAAATTATATGCTCTAAAAGGGCAGAAGCATAAAATAATCTGTTGTTAAAATGTGATGTAACTATTGTTATTAAATAAAAAATAGTTTCACTGGCATAACTCAATCTCTTGCAGGATAACACAGACCTATTCCATATTTTTTTTTCTTTTTCTTTTTTTTTTTATTTAACATCTTTATTGGAGTAGAATTGCTTTACAATGGTGTGTTAGTTTCTGCTTAGACCTATTCCATATTGAAAAACTGTGTTGTCCTGAATCCTTAGCTGAATTAAGAGATGAGTGAGAAGCTGTAGACACTTTGAGTAAAGAATAAAACATGAGTTCTTTAACATGGAGAAGGATTTGTGGTAATGAAGCTAATGCGTGGGAGGGAAATTTAAAAATGTTATGTAGAGGAAATTGTTCTTGATATTTCCCGGGGCTAAATTTTCTATGTAATATACTTTCAAATGTGACTCAAAACAAATATTTAATGATTAGGAATTTTACAAAGCCATTATGTGTGTGACATTTTGCACTCCTTATTTCAGAGAAGATTTTGTTTACTTGGAAACTTAGGGCAATGGTGAGTTTGAATGTTGCCTTGCATATGCTAGTAGTGAGGATTATTTGAGTCAGGACATGATTTGTCTAATTGTGGGTCTCGAATACAAGATGATATATTCCGTGTATGAATGGTTTTTTCTTCATTGTCTTTAAATTATCTGATTTAAGACTAGCATTAGCAAGAAAAAAAAAAAACTATATCTGCAAAGGTTTATACTTTTTCTACTTAAATAGTTAATTCAGACTCTTTAACACTATTTTTACATCATATTTTGGCTGAAGTCCCAGAATATGTATTGTTAATACACATTTCATTTGGGTTACATGGCTGAACAATGTTAAAATTAATACTTAACAGAAAGTACATGATTGTTCAGCCTATAGAGATGTTCTGTGTGTATGAATATGTGTGTTTGTATGTGTCTGCAGGAAAGAATCTGTGTATATGTAAGTGTGTGTGTTTGTGTGTGTGTGTGTGTGAGAGAGAGAGAGAGAGAGAGAGAGAGAGATTCAGTATAGATTAGTGACTAGTCACATGAATGCAAAGCCTGGACCTGAGACATCTGTATAAGTTAGTGAATCTCTTTAACTATGAGTTTCCTCATCTGTAAAATGGGTATAAAATAGGACATATATTATGGAATTATTATAAGTGCTAAATGAGGTAATATAAATAGGTCACTCAGTACCGATCATGGTACATATTAAACTCTGAATAAAATTTAACTATTATTATTCACTTTTAATAATTAATATACGTAAAGCAAAATAAACTCACTTTATGTTTCAATTTCTACAAGAAAAAGAAAAAAATGAATTTAAATTGGAAAAGAAGAAGTAAAGCTTTCACTATTAGTGGATGACATGATACTATATACAGAAAATCCTAAAAATACCACCAGAAATTATTAGAACAGATAAATGAATTCAGTAAAGTTGCAGGATACAAAATTAATACACATAAATCTGTTGCATGTTTATACAGTAACAACATATCAAAAAGAAATTAAGAAAACAATCCCATTTACAATTGCATCAAAAAGAATAAAGTAAAAAATATATTTAACAAGGAGGTTAAAAACCTGTACACAGAAAACTATATGACACTAATGAAGAAATTGAAGACTAAACAAACAAATGGAAAGATACATTATTCTCATGGATTAGGAGAATTAATATTGTTAAAATGACCATACTGTGCAAGGTAATCTACAGATTCAATGCAATTCCTATCAAAATACCAATGGCATTTTTCAGAGACCTAGAACAAGGAATTCTAAAATTTGTATGGAAACACAAAAGACCCTGAATAGCCAAAACAATCTTGAGAAAGAACAAAGTTGGAGGTATCATGTTCCCTGATTTCAAACTATACTTCAAAGCTATAGTAATCAAATCAGTATGGGACTGACACAAATACAGACACATAAACCAGTGGAATTGGATATACAGCCTAGAAATAAACCCACACTTATATGGGCAATTAAACTACAACATAGCTGTATATACATGTATGGATATATTATATAAATAATAAAGCAAACTTTAGGCTAGGAAAGAAAATATTACAAGTACTACTGAAAAAACCACTACTTATTTCAATGTTTATCATTTCCTTGCTTTTCATTAGATTTTGTTAGACATAATCATATTATAGTTATACAAATTGCTTTTTCATGAAAAGTTAACTTCTTGAGATTTATTCATTTTTATATGTGCAGCCAGTTCATATGTTATCACTAGATTATGTTAGGATATAACCAGCTGTGTTAACAAATTAAAGAAAATAAATCATACATACTCCAACAAAACCTTTTTATATATTTATTTTTTAAACTATCAATATAAGAAAACTTCTCCAATCCAAAAAAAGGTACCTACAAGTGCTTATTCTTTACTTTTGTGATATCTAAAATCATTCCTTCAAATAATTAGACAAATAAAAGGATGCCTTCTCTGAGCATTTTTGTTCATAATTATACTGAAGAGCATAGACAGTTCAATAAGACAATGAAAAGGAAAAAAGGTGAAAAACAGGAGGACAAAAAATCAACACTGTTACTATTTATACTCAGAGCTACTTTTTCCAATTGTTTTTATCAGTTTTTGTAGTTTACTTTTTGCTTTTCCTATTGGGCATTATGGCTTTTTTTGAATTTATTTTTCTCATTCTTTTTTCCCCTTATATTGGTTTAGAAGTTGTACTTTCTATCACTTTAGTAGTTATTCTTGAAATTTAAACGTGCATTTTAATTTAGTGTTTAAAATTAAACACTTAACCATGTCTAAATTTGATCAACATATTTACACTCTTCTTAAAATATCAATATATTAGGCCCTATGAAAGCTTTAATTCTGATCACTTACTTGTTTTATTTAATCCATAATTGAGTTATGTCTAATAATGTTTATGTTTTATATTTTACTTCTATCTTGCTATCTATCTTTTACAATCATAGTTTGCATGGATATAGTTTCTTGGCTCACATTTTCTTCCTGTATCTCAGAACTTTATCAAATGATTTTTCTTCTTATTTAAGTACAAATTTGGAAGTTCTTTTAGCTAAGATCTCTTGGCAGTAAACTTCTTTAGCTTTTGTTTGTCTAAAGATATAGTTGCTTAACAGTCATTTCTGAAATTGCTTCACTAGGAATGTAGTTCTGTACTGAAAACTGTATTTAAGATGACAGTCCTGTGTATTCTGGCTTTATGTTTTACTTTAGAATATCTGCTATCAGTCTACTGGTCATTTTGTGGATTGCCTGTCTTTTCTTTCTGATAGCATTTAATGTTTTCTCTCTACAGTTAGTGCTTGTAGTTTTGTTTCAAACTAAGTGTTTATTTTATTTTATTATCTCATTTGGGATGTATCAGACTTATCGAATCCAAGGCTGGGTGTCTTTCAGCAATTCTAAGTATATTTCAGGTATTATTCTAAATATTGCTTTTTTTCCGTTCCTTTTATTTCCCTGAAAACCTTATTAGACATATGGCAGAATGTCTCAGACTCTCTCTCAGATCTATTTCCCTCTCTTATTAGGTTTCATCTCTCTTTGTGCCTCTATCTAGATAATCTCAGATTTGTTAAGAAATTCACAGATAGTCTAAGTTGTTTATCCTCTGCTACTTTCTAGTTCATTCGGTTTCTAATTTAAATATTAGATATTTAATTTTTACAATTTCCATTGGGTTCTTTCTCAAACTGGATTGCTTATATTTGATGCTTGTTCATTCATGAGACATTCTGAATCTTCTTTTATTTTTCTTAACGTATTTAAAAGCCTTTTTCAAAGATATATCTGATCATTTCAATATATATATATATATATATGCAGTTTCCTGCATAAAAATCTGATATTTGTTTTGCTAATATTGTGACAGTGAGCTGTGTTTCTTCATGTGTTTACTACTTTTTGACAGTTTCTGAGCTCATGATCAGAATTTATTTGCTCTGGAACTTAATATGTGAGAATTATTTCAGGATTTAGGCTCCATTTCTCCAAATATGATTTGCATCTCTGCCAACTACCTAAGGACACTGCCAGCATAGGTCAGTTGAAATTGTTCCATCCTTTCTGTTTTGGCTTTTTTTGCTCTCTTTTGCCTTGTTTTGTTTTGTTTGTTTTAAATACATATGGAGTGAATTCTAGCCCTTAACTCTAGGAGTGAGAGTAAATTTGTGGTTGGGTTTTCTCAGTCAAGACATTTTTTTCCTTTTGCTGTGCTCTATTGGAGCTGGGTCTGAGACAAGTGAGTATGTCCATTAACTGTGAGTTAGCTGTCAATTTCACTCCATGATGTAGACATCTCTGTAGATCTGTTCTTCATGGTGAATTCCTTAGCTGGACAAACTTTCTCGGGTGTGTCACAGTTTATCTCCTAGCTTATGATAACATTTTAGTCCTATTAAGTCCAAATTCTAGGTTCCCTGGAATGAATGCCAGCTCCACTGCTATCTTGGAATTCCTCTTTTCTCATGGTTTCAGTACTCTAATATTTCTCTTAGTTGCCCCCAACTCACCCATGCACTGTAAAAAATGTTTCTGATATTTTATCTAGGCTTACAGCTATTTTATTTTAGGATGTTTCTCAACTGTATCTAGTACATAATATTTATGGAAAAAACTCCTCAGTATTGTCTTTACTGAAAGTTTCAAGGGGAAATTGGAGAGGGAGAACTATCATACATTTTTCAGGGATGACCATAAGCTTTCTCATTAGACATTTTTCTTCTCCATAGTCCCTCTGTCCTACTTTAGCTCTCCCAGCGCCACAGATTCTCTGCTGAGTATGTGGGTAGAATTGACATTGGCCAAAGATGAGACCAAGAGGTGATAATGTGAATATGTGAAGGGTAGAGTCCATGAACTCTTCCGTATGAAAATCTACCTTTAGTGTATTCTTTTACATACAAAATTTTCTTTTTGAACTAATGGTCTCTACTTCATAAATAATTGAAGTCTTATACGTGGATACTGTTGTAGTTATTAAGTTTTGCCATTATTATCTGTGACTAGTAAATTAGAATCAAATTAAAAATAAAAGTATTGCAGATTCTCAGCTGAATAAGTGGGTAGAATTAACTGACACGGGCCAAAGATGAGGCCAGCAGGTAATAATATGAATATTTAAAATAAATTTCTTGCAGGCATATGTCTTTTGTGAGAATACACTTAGGTTTCTCATTTATTCAAAGACAAAAGGGAGTCTTTAATACTAAGCATAAAAGCCTGAGCATCTAAGCGTTTTATCTGTGAGCATTAAGTTTAGAGTTATGTCAGGGAATTGGCTTCTACAAAATGATTTCACTTCTTTGATACGGAATGAAGAGGATTTGAAAATATAATTTACAACACATGGGACATATTTTATTAAATACATGGGGAATCTTAAAGACAAGAATCTTCAGAGTTTTTTTGTTTTTCTCTCATGATTCTAGAGCATGGGTATTGAAACTTTCTATTTAGCACAAAAGACGAGGTTTAAATACACACTGCACATAGAGTACTATTTTTAATGAGAAATGTAGTAACAAAACTCTACAATGATTAAATGTAGATTATAGATAATGATCATATCATCTATTAACAGAAAAAAATATATCCCAGAATTTAATTCTACCTTTGCAAGGAAAATGCTGGCTCATGGGAGTCCTTCACACTTTTCCGAAGACACTTTCCAGGTGTCCAGGGTCTTTCACTACAGAATAAATTTGGCACTCCAGTCACTGTAAACCAGCCCTCAAGGGCTTTTAAAGACAGGGATTGGGGAGTTCCTTTGTCATTAGGTAAATAACAGGTGGTGATGTCTGACAGATTAAGTGGCAGCCTCTCAACCATTTACTCTTGCTATTACTGAGAGTGGCAGGGAGTTTATAACTCTGTGGCTGTGGAATGAGACCCCTTTCCAAACTGACAGAGCCTGGCTTGCTGCTGTAGCTAAATGACAAGGCAGTTGAGGGAAGCCTCATCCCACTGACTGAGAATCCTTAGGCATTCTGCTCTCTTCACCTGGTTCGTGTTGCTCTTTCCTACTGTTCTCCAGATGGGCCTGGATAGAAGGACAGGCTCCTCAATGCTCAGGATTGTTTTCTGGGACATCTGATGGAAACCAGTGCTATCATCTCAGCCCTGGAATCAATCAGGAGCAGGCGTGCCCCAGTATACAGAAGCCCTGAGGATTTCGTTCATCTTCACGGCTGTCAGAGAAGCACCAACTGTAGTAACACTGCATATATTTTTTTTTTCTTAGTAAAGGTTATTTCTAAAAATTGATTGCAAAAAAAAATGTTTTCTGCCTCACAATTTTAGACAAAGAAAACCAAATTAGATTTATAGGTAATTTGATTTTGGTTACAATAGCATTATAAATAATCCGAGGTAATGTAGACAATTGTTTTTATTTAAATCAGAATTTCCGAGACAATAATTTTATATTATAATATAATTAAATTATATTTAATTATAGATTAATTAAAGATTATAATCTTTAATTTGAGCTACATAGGTGTTTAGTACAATAAATTCATAAATTCAGATCAGTTGAATGAAAAGATAATCTAATGTATGTATTTTGAAAATTATGTAAAGAAAAAATACTAAGTTGAAGTATACTAGCATAGGCCAATTTAATATCATTTTATAAAACTTAAAACTCAGTAAATTAATCTGGACTGTAATTAGGATGCCAGCTGTTTACTTGAATACCAGCACAAAAAAAAATTGGTTAAAATTGTTTGAAGAAATTTTATTCCATCATAAAGATGAACAAGGTGTTAAATCACTGACAGAAAATCCATACCCATCACTGAGGCTGTCAGGAATTCTGTAGCCTTACCCCACTCTATTGTTCCATTGTTCTTTGGGTTTTCCTAAATCTGTGTCAAATGGCATTGCCTTGCTCTTTCCTTCACTTGACATGCATGTTTCCATCTCCACATTGTGGTCCTGTTTTCTCTCTCCATAGTGGTGTAAGGACAAAAGGTGATGTTCAACTTTATGTGCTGCCTTGACATCTGGTGAAACCAGGAAGGCCTCAGATGGTCTAACTGCATGTTCATCTCTCCATTATGCTCCCACATGTAAAGACTTGTAGTCAAACAACCTTCTTATCAAAGAAACCAGGCACAATTTTTAGTTACTCCAAAGCAGTGGGGTTAATTTTTCTGCCACCCCACAGAATTATTCAAATAAATCAACCACATCCTCCCACCGGAACCAGGCTCACCCCGTCCTCTTGATGCTGCAAAGCCTGCCTCCCACAGCTCCTGCTTGTGCACTCTATTCCCAAGTGTAACCCTTGTGTGGCGACATGGTGTGGACACATCTGTGTTCCTCTCCCCCACGCTCTAAGTAAATGTGGTTATAAGCTGCTGTTGATCTCTTCTGTCCAGTGTTGGATGTTGTGTGTTTGGTCATCCCCATCACCCTAGGGTGAGTATCCCTCCCTCACCAAACGTGTGAATTGGAAGTGATTAAAACATCCATGCATTCTTTAGCCACACATCCTTTATGCTCAGTTCTATTTCTTCCTTTTAAAGGAAATCTTCCTCATACAGTGTTAAACACTTTCATTGATTTTTCAAATCCCAACTTAATTTCCATGCCCTTAATTTCAGCCCTTCTAATATAGAGCTTTGTCTCACTATAGGACCAATATGACACTGTGTCTCCTTACTGCATGAGCTTGTAGTATGTTTAAACTAGTCACTGGGTCCATTGCTCCTCTATTCTGTACAGTCCATAAATTGAATATTTAGTCAGCAATTGTAGAACCAAATTGATGTGGGGATAATAAAGCCAGATGGTTTATTTCTTACCCTGGACCTCACCTTCACTTGTAATCTGGGACATCTTTTTTATGAATCTTGCTTCTGGATCATGAGTGAAAATAAGTATATATTCCCCATGACAACTAGAATAAAACAAATTCTTGAAAGTGTATGCTCCATTGATAGTGAGGTCAATGCATTATTTTTGAATACTGGGGACAGAATAGTTTAATATTATATTTTAATATTAATTTCATTATTGTTTTCAGCTTTTTCTCTAGATACAATTTTTTTTTCTCTTGCTGGCTCCAGATCTCATTCCTTAATTATATGCATACACCAAGCTGAGTTTTTGAATTACAGCTATTCTTCTTCTACATCCTCCCTATCGGTATTAAGTCTGAGCTCTTCCTTTATAGTGAGGAGTCCCAACTTCCTACTGAAACAGTAGTTCCATATTTATGTTGTGCATAGATTTACACAAGGATGTAACACCATTAGTTCAAACTCTTCATTTCAAAATTTAACTTATATTTTCTTTTACATAGCTTGTTTCTCACCTTCTATATTTTAAACAAGAATATAGTCACTCCACTAGTTATTTAGCCTAAAACCTTGGAGTCATTTTTAAAAATTTTTTCCCTTCTGTTTTTGTATAATCACATAACTAGTAAGACTTCTTGGAGCAAATACAAAGACTGGACTGACTGGAAAACAAAAATTCTTGTGGAAGAGATGGTTCTTTAGTGGCTTCACAGATAGTAGTTATTGGACTGCAGAACATATATTTTATATATTTACATGCAGTGTTCTCATTCACCCACATTTGATTGCTACTGTGAGCAAAAAGAGACAAGTTATCATTTTTTGTCACTAGTTTTTCTTCTCAGGTAAGCTTACTTGATTTGATATTGTTTAAAAAGCAATTTACATCAAATATGAAAATAATTTTCATAAGCTCCCATCTCCCTAAAATTAATTATGACTTAAAGAAGAGTAGTACTGTATATAAACAATGTCTATTAATAAAACAGAAAAAAATAAAAATAATAAGCATGACTTTGGTTTATTTTCTTAGATTTATTTTAAAATGATTGGGAAAAAACCTTCATACAATCATTTTTGGTACCCTTTTTCTCTTTTTTATTGGCGACCAGGGAACTAGCTGTCAACTCTAAAGCATAGATAGAATATGGGCAATTTTAAAATGTAACAATGTTATATCTGTGAAATGCAATTTAAAGTGTGAAATTATTTTACCAGCTTGTCTTCTCAGAAGCAAACACAAAAGTATAGACACAAATATGCCAATGGTATAGACTTTTATTTATGAGACCATGGCAAATCTAGTAACCCACAGATGTATCTCAAAAGAAAGCTAATGATTTTAACATGATTTGATTGGAAAATATTTACAACAATGTTTCCATATATCAACTGTGAATTGTGTTCTCTATTTTAATACTGAGAAGTATCTGCAACATATAAACTATATAATAAACTACCTTGTTCTGAGGTTAAGCATATACCTGAATGCAAATTAATTTAATAAATTCTAAAGTGACATGTAATATATGGCTTTCCACAAATAGGTATCATTAAAGATACCTATTTCCCATGATTACATGAAGATATTAGTAAGTAGAGTAAGGTATTCTTTGTGTGAACCATTAGCTTTATTTTTGACTTTATAATTGAATCATGGACTTTGGCAATATGTTTTCAAGGAAAACAAGATAGACCTATTTAAAGGAAATGTCTACAAAATTTTTTTAGGAATATTAAGAATAACAAAGATAAACACAAGAAAATTGAATCAAAGAACAGTATTTTAATATACTTTGGATTGCTGATGTTAAAATTGAATACAAAATGGAAACTGAACTTGACAATTCCTTGAAGAGACAAAACCATTTTAGCCACATACGTGAAACTAAATCTATCTTATTTCATGAACAGAAATGAAACTTATCTTAGGTTATTCCTTGTAAAAGCCTCTGAAAATCATAAAACAGACTTATGTCATCTTCCTAAAACTGGTAAGAGATGATCACTTTTAACTGATCCACTGCTGTCTGGAAAGCCCCATTGTAATACCAATCATTGTAAAGGGTAAACAACTTTATAAACCATCTTGTAACTTTATGCCCCTGAGGTCATATCAGTTTTTATTTTTGAAGGCTCCCAGTTCACAAACTGTTCTTATATGCACAATAAACTTTCACTAAATACGATTCCTTAATTTGGTGGTTTTAATTTTTCCATTTCTGTATTTTTGACAGTTTCCGGCATCAGACATGAGATTTAAAGAAGACCCCCAACAACTCTGAGAACAGTGAGCAAGCAAGTGCCTGTACCCACAGAGCCCATTCCTCTCACTAACCCTGGAATTTGAGGGTAAGTCTCTCTTCAATCTGAGCTCCACTCTCCTTGTGTTTAGAGCCCTCTGACCTTATTGTGCAACTTGTATTTTGTTTGTTGAAGCTTCTTGCTATTCCACCCTATTCTGTCCTAAAGGGGGTGTGGGAAACACGTGATTCCCTGTGTCTGGGGACAGCTATTGGAAAAAGTGGGCCCTCATAGTGAAGACGTCTAGGGACTCTAAAGGCAAAGATGGGTTCCACCTAGTCTAAAACTATTTTTCCATCTCTTTCAAAAACAACCGTTTCCTGGAGGTATAACTTCTATGGACCAGGATCTTGTGCCTTTTTGGAAAATGGGTGAACTTCTGGATAATTTGGAATTGTACTGGCCAATTTTGGGAAACTTTAACTTAGATAAGTCCACCTTAAGGGGCACCCTTGTAAAGAGAGATCTCAGACCTCTAGAAGACAGTGTGGAATGCAATCTTTGATTGGTATGCAGAAGTTTCTAAAAAACAAATGACTCCAAAAATAGTTTCTCTCTAAAAGAATCCTTACATCATGCAAATAAAAAATCTTCAGTAAAAAACTTTGGCCATCGACATACACACACTGCTATATATAAGACAGATAACCAAAAAGGACACTGTATAGCGCAGGGAACTCTGCTCGGTATTCTGCAATAACGTAAATGGGAAAAGAATTTGAAAAAGAATAGATATATGTATATGTATAATTGAATCACTTTGCTGTACATCTGAAACATTGCAAATCAACTATAGTCCAATATAAAATAAAAATTAAAAAAAAACAACACTTTGACCATCTGAGTAGGTAATCTTAACTTAGTCCATCAGCCAAAAGTACAAGTACTTAGATCCAACTATTCTTTTGAGTTTTGTATTATTGTACCTGAGACATGACAAAAATTTTAAAATGAAAGCTATAAGATCTCTGTTTATGTCTGTCTGTGTTTATATGTATTTATGTATGTATGTATGTCACGTATAAATGATATTTCAAAATCAGTTCTATTTAATTGGCTTAAAAAATAAGTACTTATGTAAATTAAGTATTCCTAAAACTCAGAAATATTTTTTCCCAAATGTTTTTCAAGTTCACATGATCTGGAATAATCTTTGATAAATAAAAGCTAATTTAAGTCTGTTGATTTAATAATCACACTCGTTCTCAAAATTCTCAATATTAAATGTAATACAAACATCAACTTTTTCTACTTGGGTTTACTAGTCAAATAAGCTCATACTATATGTTACAAAATTTGTCAACAAGAAAAATAACTTACGATGATGGTTAACTGTTTGACATCTAATATAAGCATTGTTGTTAAAAATAAGTAGTGTAAATAAATGTAAAAAAGGTAAAAGTTTATACTAAGTTAAACTAAATAATGGATTTTCACTGAATGTCTAAATTATTTCCAAATAAGATAATATACTGAGGCATTGATTGCTGAACATAAGTTGAAATTTGTCTACTCTTGGCTTCTTGGTTTTTTACAGAGAAACAAAAGATGTGTGGGTCTATTAATACATATGTTTTTGCCACATTTAAAGTTGTATTATAACAAACATGTCTCTAAAAATATAAGTTTTATAATTATGTATTTATAAATTTGCTAATCTACTATAGGATGTGAATATATGATAGTTCACAAGTGCCTGCTTCCTAGCTTTCTCTGGAAAGTAAAGTGTAGTTAAAATATGTAATCAATATAAAAATACAATTACTAGAAATAATAAGAGTGAAGGGAAACAACTTTGTATACAAGGTATGGGAAGAAAATGGGATGTATATTTATATAAAGGGTATGCAAGGAATACAGAATGTATTTTTGTTAAGGAAAAAAAGAGTAATGCTGTCTAAAATAAAATGATTAATTGTTCCAGAAGAAGAAAGGAAAAGAATAAGACAAAACTCAAATGGATACAGAAAGTTGCAGAATATGATATAGATTTAGTGTTAGCAAACTATGGCCCACAGGCCAAATCTAGCCCACCATGGGTTTCTGTAAACAGAGTTTTATTGGAATAGAGCCACACACTAATTAGTTACTTATTATCTATGGCTGCTTTTACACTGGAATGGCAGAGTTAAGTAGTCATGATGAAGAACAAGTGGCCTGCAACACCTGAAATATTGACCATGTAGTTGTCTACAGAAAAGTTGGATGACTGTTGATCCAGAATCCACAAGAACCAAATCATGGTAGACACAAAAACATTTCAGTTGGTTAACTTTAGGGATAAGTTATTATTTGTGTTATTGGTGATCCTTAATTCCTATTAGTTAGGAATTTTGGGATTTAGATAATACTCAGAGACTTCGTTTTTTACATAACAGATACATATTTAGGAAACTATAGATATATTCAGTACAATTATCTACATTTTTTTTTAATGAATTAAACATGTCGTGTCCTTATCCCCAACACAAGGGCATTTTCTCTAGATTACTTGGCCCATAAAGTTCAGTAAGATCCCTATAAAAGGACTATGGTTTTACCAAATCCAAACTCGTTGGTTTCTAGTAATTTATTTCAAAAATCCTTGATGGGGGGGGGTAGAATTTGGAGAAAGAGTCTGTACTTTGTGTGATTTTCAAGAAATTTATCTCAACTATTAGTTTGAGTTAGTAGAGATTTTATTGTGCATATTCTATTAGCACATGTATTCCTTAGCTTTCTTGTGGTTTTAACCATTGCCCATTTACTGCCAACTTCAGAAGGCACCATTAGATTTTCCCTTTAGGAGATTGGGAAATTTTGGCTTCAGTTTTCCTCAGGGCTTATCAGGAAGAGCCTGTGGAACTCTTCACTTCAGCAATATTTTTCATCTAAACTTATGCCCTCCTACTTCCCTTCCCACCAAACACACACGTGGGCCAGCTTCTCTGGTTTTGTTCTATTTTTTTTTTCTAATCTCTAAATTGAAGCTCATAGACTTTCAGACAAAACAAACTACCTGTGATCCTGGCTCTAACCTCAAGGGGCTGACAGTCTTTCTCTTGATTTTAGGAGACAGAAGATAGTTAAAAATACAAGGTCATGATTGATACATGGTCAGTGAGAAACACTGGTCAGTAACTGATATGGACAGAGGGATCAGTTTATAGAGGCTTCACAGAGGAGATGAAATCTAAGAATTAAAGGCCAATTGCTTTAACTTTGAGTAGTAATAATAATGGAATTGAGTAGTATTGTAACTTTTATCTTTAGAATTCTTGTGCCAGATAATCTAGTTGTTTCTTTGCTTATTTACTGTTCTATTCTGTTGTGTTCATGTCCTATATTGTCTAGTTGTGTCATCTGCATTCCAAAATAATACCCTTGAGGATAAAAATCTTATTTATGAAACTTATTTTCACATGACACTACATAAAAATTTCCATGTGATAAACTGATGTGTAAAAACAGTGAAAAGACACAAAAAGGTCTATCTTTCATATGCTTGAAAGAGACTATTAAAACTATTGTGTTATATAGCATAAGCTAAACCATTGTGATATATAGACCCAAATTGTTTATGGGCTCAAACACACTAGAAGTTTCATATTTGCAGCACAGTCTAGCACAGGTGTCCCTAGTTGACTGTTAGCTTTTCTACACTTATCTTTCAAGAACAAAGCCTCCTTCCATCATGTGCTTTCATCGTCTCCTGGGTGATCATCATTTTCAAACATCATAAGCATTACATAAACAATAACTTTATTAATCAGTGTTCCAGAGAAACAGAACCAATAGGAGATGGATGTATAGATATAGATAAGAGGAAATTTATTAAAAAAAATATTTTTGCAGAAACATTTAGCTTAATTCACATTTTATACATCTGATGGGTACAACAGCAAATTATTTGGAATTCTGTTCAAAATCAAAGCTGTACCTGTAGATGTTACTTAAAATAGAGTACACATAACTGTGTGCATTTGTGTTGTTTTGTTTTACCAAATTTTGATCATTTCCATGATACCATGCACCCAGTCTGTGTATTTTGGTATTCACCAAATAGCTATGGTTTCTGCAGGTACTTCAGTTTACAAACTGCTGAGAGGTTTACTGTGAACTTTTCCCAAATTTCCAAATGAAGGCAATGCTGAAGGAGATATAATAAGAAGGATGGTGAGAAAAGTAAGGAGGGCTCAGACCTGCTTCTTATAAGTCTTGCCCAGAAATCATACTCGTCACTTGTGCTCACATCGCGTTGGCTAGTGTTCTGCCACGCAGCCAAGTTTATCTACAAGGGAAGCTGTAAATACCTTTAATTGGATGTCCAAGAAGAGAAGGTGAATTTGTGGTAGATAGCTAGGAGTTTCTCCCTCAGCCAGCATCAGGGCAGTTCATTTTTCATGTCTAAATCTCTGCACGTATTGATACTATTCTCTCTGACAAATACCTGTACTCTAGGTACTTCTGAGACAGACTAAGCTTGAGTTGACAGCCACTTAATAGCTTTCAAAGCCTCAACTGAAAGAAATACTATTTATGGAGGATTTTGTGCAGTCATTCCATTCCTCTAGGGCTATGTCTCAGGGATAATTTTGCCTTTCTCCACAGGAGACATTTGGCAATGTTTAGGTATATTTTAGGTTGTCACAACTGGGAGAGTGAGGCTGCTGGCATCTAGTGGGTTGAGGCCAGAAATGCTGATAAACATCATCTAATGCACAGGACAGCTTTTCACAACAAATAAATGTCAAGCTCAATATGTTAATAGTACTGAGGTTGAGAAACCCTGCTCTATATATTCTAGGCTGTTCACTCAAAGTGAAGCTATGTCATTAGGAATGTGTAAATGAATCTTATTATAGTATATTAGTATATTGTATGTACTCTACTATATTGATTACTCAATGGTTTATATGCTAACGTGATTCCTTTAGATTGTACTGGCAGATGTTACAAGAAATTATGCAGTTCATCTGTATATTTATTATAAGGGAGGTGTATTACATAGTGTTAATTCTTTGAGGAGTTGTAGCAAAGATCTCTCTCTTTTATGAGTATCAAAAATAAAATCAGAGACATTAATTTCTTGTTTTATAGACACTCCTATAATTAATCATATTTCACCATTTGTCTTGTCCATTAGAAAGGTTAGAGCCAAATATGTGACCAACCTTTGAATGGCAGGAGGAGTCATGACGTGTGAATATTATATGTGTTTACTCACTTGCTATTTTTCCAACCTTTTCTGTGTGTGTGTGTATGTGTGTGTGTATGCTTACTACACACCTAGATTCACATTACCTTCCAAACATTTTTGTTATTTTAAATCAATTTTCTTTTAAATATATTTTATTGTGTTATATTGTTTATATATATATATTTTTAACTAACGTTTCTTTTTTAAATTTATTTATTATTTATATTTATTTTTGGCTGTGTTGGGTCTTTGTTGCTGTGTGCAGGCTTTCTCTAGTTGTGGCGAGCGGGGGCTACTCTTCGCTGCGGTTTGCGGGCTTCTCATTGCGGTGGCTTCTCTTGTTGCGGAGCATGGATTCTAGGTGCGTGGGCTTCAGTAGTTGCAGCATGAGGGCTCAGTAGTTGTGGCGCATGGGCTTAGTAGCTCCGTGGCATGTGGGATCTTCCCAGATGAGGGCTCGAACCTGTGTCCACTGCATTGGCAGGTGGATTCTTAACCACTGTGCCACCAGGGAAGCCCTGTTTATATATTTTTGAGAAAAGTTCTTTTTTTTTTTTTTTCCTTTTTTAAATTTATTTTTTATTGAAGTATTGTTGATTTACAATGTCTTGTTAGTTTCAGGTGTACAGTGATTCAGTTATAAATGTATGTCTATTTTTCAGGTTATTTTCTGTTATAGATTATTATAAAATACTGAGTATAGTTCCTGTGCTATATAGTAGATCCTTGTTGTTTATCTATTTTACATATAGTAGTGTGTATATCTTACTCCCATCCTCATAATTTATCCCTCCCCCACCCTTTGGTAACCATAAGTTTGTTGTCTATGTCTGTGAGTCTCTTTCTGTTTTGTAAATAATTTCATTTGTGTCATTTTTTTAAGATTCCACATATAAGTGATATCATATGATATTTGTCTTTGGCTTACTTCACTTAGTATGATAATCTCTAGGTCCATCCATGTTGCTGCAAATGGCATTATTTCATTCTTTTTCATAGCTGAGTAATATTCCATTGTATATATGTACCACATCTTCTTTATCCATTCATCTGTCCGTGAACATTTAGGTTGCTTCTGTGTCTTTGCTATTGTAAACAGTGCTGCAGTGAACATTGGGGTGCATGAATCTTTTTGAATTATTTTCTCCAGATATATGCACAGGAGTGGGATTGCAGGATCATATGTTAACTCTATTTTTGTTTTTTTAAGTAACCTCCATACTGTTGAGAATAATTCTTAAAACAAGGTGGGGTTAAAAAAATGAACGAATTAAAGAGTAATGATAAAGAAACCTCATTTTCACAGCATTTGCATTTCCTAATAAATAGCATTCAAATGTGGAAGTTAACTTGTCTAATGTAGCATGACATATAGCAGTATCAGGCAATGAAAATAATTGAACACAATCAACATATGATTTTATTTTGGACAGAGCTAAAGTGGTAAAGTGGAATCTGGATATACTCATCTGGTTAGTTGGGGATAGATTTCCTAGTCATGTGAAAATTAGTAACATATACCCCAAAATAACACCAGATACAATAACTACCACTCCCAATTACTAATTATTTTTCTGCTTTTATTGAGTGAAACATCTAAGCTTTAATCAAGATCAGTATATACTTTAATCATCATTCTCTTTAGAATATGCCAAATTAGCTTAAATATCTTTTTTAACATGTACTCTTACATCATCATAATTATCAGATAATTTTTCAATATTCTCCAGAGTAGTTGATTTTCACTCTTTCCTCCAACATTGCGTAGATTTGTGTAACCTAATGAATTATTGAATGTCTGTATGGCTACACCCATATTTTAAGCTCTTTATGATTTGCTATGCAGTTTAAATCCAAGTGCTATTTTCAAAATGTTCTAGGTTTTATTTAAAAAACACAAGCTGTCCTTTGGGGTATTTATATACATTTTAAATGAAAATTCACAGACTGGCAGGCTGTTTTCTTTGGCCTGCATAGCACTTTAATTTTTAAAATACTTTTAAAATTGACATCTTTAAAAAATTGGCATATTTCTGGCAGGATAATCAACCATGTTAGGGTTCTTATTTCCAGATGGCATCAGTCACCCTAAGATAAATTTTAACCTGAATGCTTTCCATTTAACCACAGACAAACTCTGCCAAGCTTACTTATTTCATTACCTAGCTGGCCCCTGTAGATACCTCTTCTTGTGACTCACTCCCCACCCCCATGACTACAAATTAAAAAATAGCAGATACATTTTGAATATTTGCTTTTTATGAATGGTTGTTTGATATGACAGTGGCAATACTGAGTCTAGTACCATGAGAAAGCATGTGATTGCAAAACCAAAGGTGATCTGAATACTGTGTCATTATTTCATCTGACCTGCTTGTGAGTACCAATGAGTACTGGTAGCCATGCCATGAAGAACTTTGCTTCTATTTCAAATTTGTCTGACGTAAACGTAGTTTTCAGCCTGGATATAACATGCTTAGCTCACCAAGATGTCTCAGAAACACATCTTTCTGACTGCAAATGACAGACTCTCCTTCCTTCTCTACCCTTCTCTGTCAGAATTAACATCTACCAAATGAGAGTGAAGCCCCAGAGTTTATAGGTGGCCTCTGATCATGAAATTTTTCATCCTTTGGTAAGAATTTTAGAAAGCATCATGGAAAATTTGTCTAAATGCCTCAGAGAAGAATTCACAGCTATTGCAAAGGATGAAGTTAGGGAGTTTAGATTGATTAGAACTTTGTGATCAAATCATTTGACAAATTGTAAGTAATATTCTGGCACCTGACTTTATTTATATCTTATGTACATATTGAGAAAAAATGGCACTTTAAAAGAGCATGTAACATGCAAGATTGCAAAAATTAAAGTTACTATTTTTAAAAATTGATGGCTGTATCACCTTAGTGAATGTGCCATAAGTTTGGTTCTGGCTCAAAACACATGTTTGTCTGCAAACTGAGCACTTTCCCAGAGGTCTGGTCACAGTAACCAAGTTCTCAAGAATTATGAAGAAAAGCAAATGCCACTTTAGAATATACAATGAAAAATATAACTCTCATACAGTCTGGGATACCAGTCTTTGCCTAACCAGCATATCAGATTATGGGACATCAGGTCTAATTAAATTCCAAGCTTAGTGAAAACTGTATTTGAAAATATGGGAGTTTTACGATTACAAATTTGAATAGCTTCTAGTTTGAGAGTAATCGTTTTGCCAATGAGATGGAAATCATCATTATCCATTGTCTAAAATTCCCTTTCTTCTAGATTATGATTATATAGACACTGCCATTATTTGCTTTAGTCACTCAGCTAATCGCCTCTCTCCCTGCTTCCTACCTCAAAGCATATAGTCATTTTTTGAAAGACTTGTTCATGTATACAGTTAGGTTATAAACAGAAACTCTCAGTCCTGTCACTTTAATATAACTTGGGATTTATCACTTAAATTATTTGATGTGATTTCTAAAGCTAGTAATATTTCAAAGGGAGTCCTACTCTTACTCTCACTCAGTACTTTGCATACAGAGACAACATTGGTCACAGATGGTAAGTACCTAAATGGAAGAAACAAGTAAGCACTTCCATTTATTTTGCTTTTTCAATTTGAAGATAAAGAAAATGTTTTTAATGGTATATAAGAAAAAAGTCAAATGACTCTCTGAAATTATTAGAAATGCAGCCTAGATTTTCATTATTTTATAACAGTTGTTTCCCTACTGCTTTCAGAGAAAATAAGAGAATGTTTCTGAAAAAGCAATTTCAATGAAAGATCCATTAAAATATAAATATTATGAACTTTCATATTGCTGTGCCTGGAAAAATACGTATGCTTTAAAGTGAAGTCCCAGAATGAATTAGCTTTGATAGTTTTACTTTTGCATGTTAGATGAAGAAAAACCCTCTTCTGTGTTTGATTATATGATGATATGTATGTGTTTGATTATATGCATGCACACACACACACACACACACTCACTCACGTACACATATTAAAATATACAAAATATACAATGAGACTTTTTGAATCAATTTTGTGCTTCCAATTAAAAATTACTTTTATTTTATAGACCAATTGGTTGATCATATTGAATAGGTTTTCTATAATTTTGAGATTGGTCATATGTTACCATATTAGAAGTCCCACATTAGAATCTTCAGTTAAAATTGATTATTGTCTTCTCATAATGCTTAGTTTTATTTTTACTTGCAGATGGAAAAAGCAACCTATCACCTCGGCAAGACGCTAACATATACATAGACCCTATTGATCCTATATAGTATACTGTATTTATACATTTCTCTTACAATTTAAATAATTAAAAGAATTACTGTTAAAGTGAAACCTGTATCTGGCAAGTGAAATGTATTAAGCCATTAGCAACTATAAATATTAGATGAATTAATTTATTGGAATATCTTCAGGTTTTTATTGCTGTTTGACAGCTTAGATTATATCTCTGACACGTTTTGGTAACAGATATATATCTTTAATATTTATCTCAGTGTGAGAAACAAGGTAGCAAAAAAGGGCACTGGACACTTTACAATAGGCAAATGCCAAGAAATAGTACCTCACCACAATCATAATAATAATTATTTTAATATTAATAGGTAACCTTCATTAGCATATATTATGGGCCAGGGACTCTTCTAAGCATTTTTGTGTGTATTAATTTATTTAATTTTTCCAGTACTGTATGATAAAAGTTATGCTACTGTCCTTATTTACACATAAGGAATCCAAGGCACAGAGAGGTTCTGCAATTTGCCCACGGTAACCCAGCTGCCAGGTGACAGAATATCGATTATGGACTCAAGAATTCTGGCTTGTAAAATCACATTCTTAATCACCGTGTTATGACACCTTTTATAGCAGTGAAAAGATAAAGGGAAGAAAAAAGAGAATTAAAGTGTTCTAGAGGCCCGTGCTTTGCTCACGCCTGCGCCAGGCACTGTAATTGTATTTGCATCTGATACTGATTTCAAAGTGTTAAGTTCTTGCCCTTTAATTTCTACCCATATACCCCTGGGGAAATTCTTAATTTTCATTGTCCTCAGTGTTTTTAATCTATTAATGAAAGGCTGGTACTTCATTCTTTCGAAGAATCCTTCCAGTTCTGATTTTCTGCTTCTATGCTAGTGATAAAACAAAACAATCTTTTCTTTTTCCATGTCTGTCTTTTCTTTTGCCTATGTCTGACTCTGTCAACTTTTTTGTTTAAGTCTTCACAGATGATAACCTTTATATTCTGATTTTGGAAAATAGCACTCTGTGCATCAGTTTCTGTGGTAACTACTTGCTCACCTTAGTTTTGTGTCACTTAAAATAAATCAGTTGGCAAAAGTAATATCTTGTATAGAAAATCAAAGCAATTTCTAGAGTGAAACCTCCACAATTTGGTTTAAAATTTAAGGGTCACCTATATTCCTGGATCTCACAAGAGACTGTTGTTTTTTAACTGCAAAATGTGATGTGCAGCAAGCATCTGAAAGAGTTTTTCATGCTGCACAGTAAATTCCCAGTGGCTGCTAAGTCTAAATATAATCACAGGGCATAGTGATATATCCAGAGGAGGTCTAGGTAGATTTTGACCCCAATTTTCCGGTGAAGATAGAACTCAAACTGCTTCTTACCACAGATTTAGTCTGGGACACTAACAGGAAATAACTCCCACCAGAAACAAACATGTCTCCTGGTAAACCTTACCTCATACCCAACTTCATTAGAAGAAAATATTTCTACATTTCTTAAAGTAACAAAAGAAAATGAACAGAAAGCATTTTTTAATGTTTCTTTTCATACACACCCACACATACACTTAAGAGAGTTATGAGTTCTTGCACAAATATTTTCTTTTGAAATAATGTTCTTTGATTTTTCTGAATGTTAAATATATAGTCAATTTATTCAAATGAATAACAACTGACAATTGCTGAGTTCTGGGTAAAGCACTAGACCTAATTTGTGATAAATAGACCCCTTTCTCATAGAGACAGACAGTGCCTTCTAGGATATCAAAATTTTTTTTTTCTTTTTTTTTTTTTTTTAAACATCTTTATTGAAGTATAATTGCTTTACAATGGTGTGTTAGCTTCTGCTTTATAACAAAGTGAATCAGTTATACATATACATATGTTCCCATATCTCTTCCCTCTTGCATCTCCCTCCCTCCCACACTCCCTATCCCACCCCTCTAGGTGGTCACAAAGCACCGAGCTGATCTCCCTGTGCTATGCGGCTGCTTCCCACTAGCTATCTACTTTACATTTGGTACTGTATATATGTCCATGACACTCTCTCACCCTGTCACATCTCACCCCTCCCCCTCCCCATATCCTCCAGTCCATTCTCTAGTAGGTCTGTGTCTTTATTCCCATCTTGCCACTAGGTTCTTCATGACCTTTTTTTCCCCCTTAGATTCCATATATATGTGTTAGCATACTGTATTTCTTTTTCTCTTTCTGACTTACTTCACTCTGTATGACAGACTCTAACTCCATCCACCTCATTACAAACACCTCCATTTCATTTCTTTTTATGGCTGAGTAATATTCCATTGTATATATGTGCCACATCTTCTTTATCCATTCATCCGATGATGGACACCTAGGTTGCTTCCATGTCCTGGCTATTGTAAACAGAGCTGCAATGAATATTTTGGTACATGACTCTTTCTGAATTATGGTTTTCTCAGGGTATATGCCCAGTAGTGGGATTGCTGGGTCGTATGGTAGTTCTATTTTTAGTTTTTTAAGGAACCTCCATACTGTTCTCCATAGTGGCTGTATCAATTGACATTCCCACCAACAGTGCAAGAGTGTTCCCTTTTCTCCACACCCTCTCCAGCATTTATTGTTTCTAGATTTTTTGATGATGGCCATTCTGACCGGTGTGAGATGATACCTCATTGTAGTTTTGATTTGCATTTCTCTAATGATTAATGATGTTGAGCATGCTTTCATGTGTCTGTTGGCAATCTGTATCTCTTCTTTGGAGAAATGTCTATTTAGGTCTTCTGCCCATTTTTGGATTGGGTTGTTTGTTTTTTTGTTATTGAGCTGCATGAGCTGCTTGTAAATCTTGGAGATTAATCCTTTGTCAGTTGCTTCATTTGCAAATATTTTCTCCCATTCTGAGGGTTGTCTTTTGGTCTTGTTTATGGTTTCCTTTGCTGTGCAAAAGCTTTTAAGTTTCATTAGGTTCCATTTGTTTATTTGTGTTTTTATTTCCATTTCTCTGGGAGCTGGGTCAAAAAGGATCTTGCTGTGATGTATGTCATAGAGTGTTCTGCCTATGTTTTCCTCTAAGAGTTTGATAGTGTCTGGCCTTACACTTAGGTCTTTAATCCATTTTGAGTTTATTTTTGTGTATGGTGTCAGGGAGTGTTCTAATTTCATACTTTTACATGTACCTGTCCAATTTTCCCAGCACCACTTATTGAAGAGGCTGTCTTTTCTCCACTGTATATGCTTGCCTCCTTTATCAAAGATAAGGTGACCATATGTGCGTGGGCTTATCTCTGGGCTTTCTATCCTGTTCCATTGATCTATATTTCTGTTTTTGTGCCAGTACCAAACTGTCTTGATTACTGTAGCTTTGTAATATATTCTGAAGTCAGGGAGCCTGATTCCTCCAGCTCCATTTTTCGTTCTCAAGATTGCTTTGGCTATTCGGGGTCTTTTGTGTTTCCATACAAATTGTGAAATTTTTTGTTCTAGTTCTGTGAAAAATGCCAGTGGTAGTTTGATAGGGATTGCATTGAATCTGTAGATTGCTTTGGGTAGCAGAGTCATTTTCACAATGTTGATTCTTCCAATCCAAGAACATGGTATATCTCTCCATCTATTTGTATCATCTTTAATTTCTTTCATCAGTGTCCTATAATTTTCTGCATACAGGTCTTTTGTCTCCTTAGGTAGGTTTATTCCTAGATATTTTATTCTTTTTGTTGCAATGGTAAACGGGAGTGTTTTCTTAATTTCACTTTCAGATTTTTCATCATTAGTATACAGGAATGCAAGAGATTTCTGTGCATTAATTTTGTATCCTGCTACTTTACCAAATTCATTGATTAGCTCTAGTAGTTTTCTGGTAGCATCTTTTGGATTCTCTATGTATAGTATCATGTCATCTGCAAACAGTGACAGCTTTACTTCTTCTTTTCCGATTTGGATTCCTTTTATTTCTTTTTCTTCTCTGATTGCTGTGGGTAAAACTTCCAAAATTATGTTGAATAATAGTGGTGAGAGTGGGCAACCTTGTCTTGTTCCTGATCTTAGTGGAAATGGTTTCAGTTTTTCACCATTGAGGACAATGTTGGCTGTGGGTTTGTCATATACGGCCTTTATTATGTTGAGGAAAGTTCCCTCTATGCCTACTTTCTGCAGGACTTTTATCATAAATGGGTGTTGAATTTTGTCGAAAGCTTTCTCTGCATCTATTGAGATGATCATATGGTTTTTCTCCTTCAATTTGTTAATATGATGTATCACGTTGATTGATTTGCGTATATTGAAGAATCCTTGCATTCCTGGAATAAACCCCACTTGATCATGGTGTATGATCCTTTTAATGTGCTGTTGGATTCTGTTTGCTAGTATTTTGTTGTGGATTTTTGCATCTATGTTCATCAGTGATATTGGCCTGTAGTTTTCTTTCTTTGTGACATCTTTGTCTGGTTTTGGTATCAGGGTGATGGTGGCCTTGTAGAATGAGTTGGGGAGTGTTCCTCCCTCTGCAATATTTTGGAAGAGTTTGAGAAGGATAGGTGTTAGCTCTTCTCTAAATGTTTGATAGAATTCGCCTGTGAAGCCATCTGGTCCTGGGCTTTTGTGTGTTGGAAGGTTTTTAATCACAGTTTCGATTTCAGTGCTTGTGATTGGTCTGTTCATATTTTCTATTACTTCCTGGTTCAGTCTTGGCAGGTTGTGCATTTCTAAGAATCTGTCCATTTCTTCCAGGTTGTCCATTTTATTAGCATAGAGTTGCTTGTAGTAATCTCTCATGATCGTTTGTATTTCTGCAGTGTCAGTGGTTACTTCTCCTTTTTCATTTCTAATTCTATTAATTTGAGTCTTCTCCCTTTTTCTCTTGATGAGTCTGGCTAATGGTTTATCAATTTTGTTTATCTTCTCAAAGAACCAGCTTTTAGTTCTGTTGACCTTTGCTATTGTTTCCTTCATTTCTTTTTCATTTATTTCTGATCTGATCTTTATGATTTCTTTCCTTCTGCTAGCTTTGGGGTTTTTTTGTTCTTTCTCTAATTGCTTTAGGTGCAAGGTTAGGTTGTTTATTCGAGATGTTTCCTGTTTCTTGATGTAGGCTTGTATTGCTATAAACTTCCCTCTTAGAACTGCTTTTGCTGCATCCCATAGGTTTTGGATCGTCGTGTCTCCATTGTCATTTGTTTCTAGGTATTTTTTAATTTCCCCTTTGATTTCTTCAGTGATCACTTCATTATTAAGTAGTGTATTGTGTAGCCTCCATGTGTTTGTATTTTTTACAGATCTTTTCCTGTAATTGATATCTAGTCTCATAGCGTTGTGGTCGGAAAAGATACTTGATACGATTTCAATTTTTTTTAATTTACCAAGGCTTGATTTGTGACCCAAGATATGATCTATCCTGGAGAATGTTCCATGAGCACTTGAGAAAAATGTGTATTCTGTTGTTTTTGGGTGGAATGTCCTATAAATATCAATGAAGTCCATCTTGTTTAATGTATCATTTAAAGCTTGTGTTTCCTTATTTATTTTCATTTTGGATGATCTGTCCATTGGTGAAAGTGGGGTGTTAAAGTCCCGTACTATGATTGTGTTACTGTCGATTTCCCCTTTTATGGCTGTTAGTATTTGCCTTATGTATTGAGGTGCTCCTATGTTGGGTGCATAAATATTTACAATTGTTATACTTTCCTCTTGGATAGATCCCTTGATCATTATATAGTGTCCTTCTTTGTCTCTTGTAATAGTCTTTATTTTAAAGTCTATTTTGTCTGGTATGAGAATTGCTACTCCAGCTTTCTTTTGATTTCCATTTGCATGGAATATCTTTTTCCATCCCCTCACTTTCAGTCTGTATGTGTCTCTAGGTCTGAAGTGGGTCTCTTGTAGACAGCATATATATGGGTCTTGTTTTTGTATCCATTCAGCCAGTCTGTGTCTTTTGGTGGGAGCATTTAATCCATTTACATTTAAGGTAATTATCGATATGTATGTTCCTATTCCCATTTTCTTAAATGTTTTGGGTTTGTTATTGTAGGTGTTTTCCTTCTCTTGTGTTTCTTGCCTAGAGAAGTTCCTTTAGCATTTGTTGTAAAGCTGGTTTGGTGGTGCTGAACTCTCTCAGCTTTTGCTTGTCTGTAAAGGTTTTAATTTCTCCATCAAATCTGAATGAGATCCTTGCTGGGTAGAGTAATCTTGGTTGTAGGTTTTTCTCCTTCATCACTTTAAGTATATCCTGCCACTCCCTTCTGGCTTGCAGAGTTTCTGCTGAAAGATCAGCTGTTAACCTTATGGGGATGCCCTTGTGTGTTATTTGTTGTTTTTCCCTTGCTGCTTTTAATATGTTTTCTTTATATTTAATTTTTGATAGTTTGATTAATATGTGTCTTGGTGTGTTTCTCCTTGGATTTATCCTGTATGGGACTCTCTGTGCTTCCAGGACTTGATTAACTATTTCCTTTCCCATATTAGGGAAGTTTTCAACTATAATCTCTTCAAATATTTTCTCAGTCCCTTTCTTTTTCTCTTCTTCTTCTGGGACCCCTATAATTCGAATGTTGGTGCGTTTAATGTTGTCCCAGAGGTCTCTGAGACTGTCCTCAGTTCTTTTCATTCTTTTTTCTTTATTCTGCTCTGCAGTAGTTATTTCCACCATTTTATCTTCCAGGTCACTTATCCGTTCTTCTGCCTCAGTTATTCTGCTATTGATCCCATCTAGAGTATTTTTAATTTCATTTATTGTGCTTTTTATCGTTGCTTGGTTCCTCTTTAGTTCTTCTACGTCCTTGTTAAATGTTTCTTGCATTTTGTCTATTCTATTTCCAAGATTTTGGATCATCCTTACTATCATTATTCTGAATTCTTTTTCAGGTAGACTACCTATTTCCTCTTCATTTGTTAGGTCTGGTGTGTTTTGACCCTGCTCCTTCATCTGCTGTGTGTTTTTCTGTCTTCTCATTTTGCTTATCTTACTGTGTTTGGGGTCTCCTTTTCACAGGCTGCAGGTTCGTAGTTCCCGTTGTTTTTGGTATCTGTCCCCAGTGGCTAAGGTTGGTTCAGTGGGTTGTGTAGGTTTCCTGGTGGAGGGAACTAGTGCCTGTGTTCTGGTGGATGAGGCTGGATGTTGTCTTTCTGGTGGGCTCGTCCACGTCTGGTGGTGTGTTTTGGGGTGTCTGTGGCCTTATTATGATTTTAGGCAGCCTCTCTGTTAATGGATGGGGCTGTGTTCCTCTCTTGCTAGTTGTTTGGCATAGGGTGTCCAGCACTGTAGCTTGCTGGTCGTTGAGTGAAGCTGGGTCTTGATGTTGAGATGGAGATCTCTGAGAGATTTTTGCTGTTTGGTATTACGTGGAGCTGGGAGGTCTCTTGTGGACCAGTGTCCTGAAGTTGGCTCTCCCACCTCAGAGGCACAGCCCTGATGCCTGGCTGGAGCACCAAGAGCCTTTCATCCACACGGCTCAGAATAAAAGGGAGAAAAAATGGAAAGAAAGAAAGAAAGAGGATAAAATAAAATAAAATAAAGCAATTATAATGAAAAATAAGAAAAAAAAATTAAGAATAAATTAAGAAAAAAAATTTTTTAATTTTAAAAAATAGATTTATTAATTTTTTATACTAAAAATAAGAAAAAAATTATTAAGAAAAAATTTATTAAGAAAATAAATTTTTTTAATTTTTTAAAATAAAAAATATGAAAAATCTTATTAAAAAAATTTTTTTTAATTTTTTAAAAATAGAAAATAAGGAAAAAATTATTAAGAAAACATTTATTAGGGAAAAAAAATTTTTTTAAGCAAAAAAAAAAAACCAAAAACGGACGGACCTAATCCTAGGACTAACGGTGAGAGCAAAGCTATACAGACAAAATCTCACCCAGAAGCATACACATATACACTCACAAAAAAAGGAAAAGGGGAAAAGTTAATATATCCTGCTCCCAAAGTCCACCTCCTAAATTTGGGATGATTCGTTGTCTATTCAGGTATTCAACAGATGCAGGCACATCAAGTTGTTTGTGGAGCTTTAATCCGCTGCTTCTGAGGCTGCTGGGAGAGATTTCCCTTTCTCTTCTTTGTTCGTACAGCTCCCGGGGTTCAGCTTTGGATTTGGACCCGCCTCTGCATGTAGGTCGCCTGAGGGCGTCTGTTCTTCGCTCAGACAGGACGGGGTTAAAGGAGCAGCTGATTCGGGGGCTCTGGCTCAGTCAGGCCGGGGGGAGGGAGCAGTACGGAGGAGGCGGGGAGAGCCTGCAGCGGCAGAAGCTGGCGTGACGTTGCAGCAGCCTGAGGCGCTCCGTGTGTTCTCCCGGGGAAGTTGTCCCCAGATTACGGGAGCCTGGCCGTGGCGGGCTGCACAGGCTCCCGGGAGGGGCGGTGTGGAGAATGACCTGTGCTCGCCCACAGGCTTTTTGGTGGCAGCAGCAGCAGCCTTAGCGTCTCATGCCCATCTCTGGGGTCCACGCTGATAGCCGCGGCTCGCGCCCGTCTCTGGAGTTCGTTTAAGTGGCTCTCTGAATCCCCTCTCCTTGCACGCCGTGAAACAAAGAGGCAAGAAAAAGTCTCTTGCCTCCTTGGCAGCTGCAGACTTTTTCTCGGGCACCCTCCTGGCTAGTTGTGGTGCGCTAGCCCCTTCAGGCTGTGTTCACGCAGCCAACCCCAGTCCTCTCCCTGGGATCCGACCGAAGCCCGCGCCTCAGCTCCCAGCCCCCGCCCGCCCCAGCGGGTGAGCAGACAAGCCTCTCGGGCTGGTGAGTGCTGCTCGGCGCCGAGCCTCTGTGTGGGAATCTCTCCGTTTTTCCCTCTGCGTCCCTGTTGCTGTGGGGTCCGCGCTGATAGCCGCGGCTCGCGCCCGTCTCTGGAGTTCGTTTAGGCGGCGCTCTGAATCCCCTCTCCTTGCGCGCCGCGAAACAAAGAGGCAAGAAAAAGTCTCCTGCCTCTTCGGCAGCTGCAGTCTTTTTCCCGGACTCCCTCCCGGCTAGCACCGAAGCCCGAGCCCCAGCTCCCAGCCCCCGCCCGCCCCGGCGGCTGAGCAGACAAGCCTCTCGGGCTGGTGAGTGCTGGTCGGCACCGCTCCTCTGTGCGGGAATCTCTCCGCTTTGCCCTCCGCACCAATGTGGCTGCGCTCTCCTCCGTGGCTCTGAAGCTTCCCCCCTCTGCCACCCGCAGTCTCTGCCCACGAAGGGGCTTCCTAGTGTGTGGAAACCTTTCCTCCTTCACAGCTCCCTCCCACTGGTGCAGGTCCCGTCCCTATTCTTTTGTCTCTGTTATTTCTTTTTTCTTTTGCCCTACCCAAGTACATGGGGAGTTTCTTGCCTTTTGGGAGGTCTGACGTCTTCTGCCAGCGTTCAGTGGGTGTTCTGTAGGAGCAGTTCCACGTGTAGATGTATTTCTCATTTATCTCTAGGATATCAAAATTTAGTCAGAAAAGAAGTGAGACTGGGAAAAGTTTTAAAGTATTCCATGAGGGAGATAGACTGTTAATGGGCTGTCATAAAGCAGTGGAGCAAAGAGAGAATGTTTTATAATGGATGATGTATTTAAATTGATACTAAAGAATTTAAAGGCTGTAAATAGGAACAATCAGTCTGATGAATAGGTCGTAAGGAGTCATTTTCAGTTACTGTTCATTCATAAAGTTAAGAATTTTTGTAATCAGAAAACCAGCAAAGTAGTTGATGCTTTTTGGACTCTTTACAATTTATTTGTCAGATCATAACCCAGAAAAACGCACTTTTCTCTCTATTCATTTCACAGGCATCTCACAAAGATTTCCGTGTGCAAAGATAAGCTCAAGGAGCACAGAGGGACAAGCGTGCAAACAACCACAGCAATGTGACAAGTCCAAATGGATGGATGTATTAAGGATTCTTAAAGAACAGATGAAGGACAATGTGAGTAAGATAAAAAGATCTCAGAAGTCTTCACTGAGGAGGTAGTATTTGAGTTGTCTTTTATTTATTTATTTTTATATTTATTTTTGGCTGTGGTGGGTGTAAGTTTCTGTGCGAGGGCTTTCTCTAGTTGCGGCAAGTGGGGGCCACTCTTCATCGCGGTGCGTGGGCCTCTCACTATCGCGGCCTCTCTTGTTGCGGAGCACAGGCTCCAGACGCGCAGGCTCAGTAGTTGTGGCGCATGGGCCTACTTGCTCCACGGCATGTGGGATCTTCCCAGACCAGGGCTCGAACCCGTGTCCCCTGCTTTGGCAGGCAGATTCTCAACCACTGCGCCACCAGGGAAGCCCCCGAGTTGTCTTTTAGGATGAAAATGAATTAGTCAGGCAGGCAAAGGGTAATCTGCTTTAATCACACCTTACTCAGTCCATTCTGCTCCCAGGATACATATCACGTGTAACAATAATGAAACAAATGAAAGCAATTAATTCACAATTTGTGTTAAACCCTTTCAACAAGTTACAGAATCTCAGTCATGAGTCAAATTGTAACTTCTCATTAAGTCAACATAATACTTGTCCGTAATTTGTGAAATTCATTTGTCTTCTTCATGTTGTTCATATAGATGTAGCTTCTTTACATTCCTCAAGAAAGTTGTTTTGAGTTAATAGATCTACGAGTTTTAACCAAGAAAGGTAAAATTCTAAATTTTAGAAATCTCTGCCTGAGTGAAATGAACTATTCCACCACTTTTTGAAATGGTTTATTTATTTTCTAGGGAAGTACAATGTTACTTTCTGATCTCTATGATTAGTCTTCTTTATAAAAATAATTATATAATGAAATATATGTGACATATTATAAGAGACTTTTTATATTAATTGCCAGGATTCATTCTAATGAAACTTGGAGATGTTTGGGATATTCTGAAGTTATTTTAAAAAAACAGTTCTCACTTTGGGGGACATCTTACAAAACTGGTGGTATCTTACAAAACTAAACATGCTCATACCATAAAATCACACTCCATAGTATTTACTCAAAAGAGTTGAAAACTTACATCCATAGTGAAACTTGCACATATATGTTTAAAGCAGCTTTCTTCATAATTGTCCAAACTGGGAAGCAACCAAGATGTCCTTTGGTAGGTGAATGCATAAATAAACCATAGTATCAGGAAAATGAAATATTATTCAGCACTAAAAAGAAATGAGCTATTAAGTTATGAAAAGACATATATGCCTATTACAAAGTGAAAGAAACCAGTCTGAAAAGACTGCATCCTGTTTAATTTCAACTCTATGATTTCTGGAAAAAGCAACATTATGGAGACAGTAAAAATATCAGTGATTGACAGGGGTTGAACGGAGGGAGAGATAAATAGGCAGAGAACAGAGGATTTGTAGGACAGTGAAACTACTCCATATGATACAATCATGGTGAATACATGTCATTATACATTTGCTGAAACCCATAGAATGTGCATACAACACCAAGCATGAACTCTGGTGTCAACTATGGACTTTGGTGATAATGATGTGTCAGTGTAGGGTCATCAGTTGTAATGAATGCACCAGTCTGAGGGGGGATATTGATAATGGTTGAGGCTATGCATGTGTGGGGACAGGGAGTATTTGAGAAATTACTGTACCTTCTGTTTCATTTTGCTGTAAATCTAAAACTACTCTAGAAATAAGATCTATTAATTTTTTTAAAAAAAGAGTTGTTATTTGGTCGCACAATTCACCTTTATGAATGAGTGTACATACCCAGAATTTTTATTATATATTATTATTAATTCACCAAATCTATATGTCATAGTATTCTCTTTTGCTTATTGACTGGTAAAATTACTATGTCAGATGTTTCACACATCATTTTATTCAGTGAAAATATAATACTATTTTAGAGTACTTTCATTTTTATTACATAAATTTATTTCATTAATCAAAGAAGTTTTTATCAAATTGGATTACATACATTAACCTTCAAGTGTTCCCTATTCAAAGACAACACTAAAAAATAACAATACTGAGACTGCTGCTTATTCTAAGGTATTCTGATCTTTGGTCATTTTTTATATGTGTTCTTTTCTATCTTATTTAACTTTATAGATTTACATATTTGATACATTAAAATAATGTATTATTTATTGGGAGTTAAGTATTTCTTTTTATTTATTTTTCTTCTATATAAAATGATTTACTTCACTTCTTCCAAACCTCAGTTTAGAACTCATTCCTTACACTTTTCCTATGTCATTAGTATTTCATAATTATCACTTACCCGCTACGTGGAAATGTAGTTGAGGTTGCTTTAGAAACAAGTGATTCTTGGCCCACTTTACTTCAAACTTGGCTTCTTCTCTGCTAGCTGTTGTCATTTCAGTAAGGGTCTCTTGCCTGTTTAAAAGAAACATTGCCTCTGTTCTTTGTTTTAAGACTGTAATATATATTTTGATTAAAATCCTTACCTACAAGTCACTGTAATTTTTTACATGTGGGTACATATCTTAATCTGTGTGCTGGCAGGAAAATCACCTTTTCCCACCAAAGGCTCAGCTTCCCCAAACTTCCAGGTTTTAAATTTGAAATTGATGTCTTTAAAAAATTACTTTTACAGAGTATTTTGTTACTCCCAAGCTCGTCTACGTCTCTCATTGCCTTATTCATTTATGATTTAGTGCTGGCCTCTTTTCGAGTGTCGTTGCGGTTTTATCTCTGCACTACTGTTCTGTGAGAAGGCATTTTTACCTTCATGTTTGAATAGGTCTTTATCACCTGAACTCTTTTTTTAATTTCTTTTGCCTTTTGCCTCCCATTTGTCTTCTCCTTACAGAACTTCTTTACTTAAATAATAAATGTAGAGTTTACAATCCTGGAGAATTTAATGATGCATTTATGAATAAAGAAGGAGTGAATGGGAACAGAGAGTGTAAGTTCTGATCTGGTTTATGGTTACAATGTTTTGTCTTTCCTCATAATATTTAAGATTTTCCTAATAACTTAATTGTTCCTGTCTTTTCCATATATAACCTAAAAAAACTTATAGATCATTTCACATTACTCTATACATATTTTTAAGACAGAAACCCTAGTTTGAAACACCCATTATTAGATTTCATTAAGGAGGACCTAGGAATTAGATAGGGTGAGATAGCAATACTATGTAAAAAAATGTATTTGATAGGGTGAGATAGTAATGCTATGTAAAAAAATGTAAGTCAGAGTTTTAAGCCCTTGCAAAGAAATAAATGAGCCAATGGGACTGTTATTACCTGGGTTGTGTAGCTTCCATTCCCATTAACTATTATATTGTTTTGAAGTCGGCGATGGTGTTACTTTCATCATTTTTGGCTGTACCTATGCAGTTGTTTTCTTTTCCATGGTTTCTCTTCTCCAATCCTTTCTAGGTCCTTTCTTTTACTCTTCAGCATGTCTATAGATGTCACCAGCCACTTACATGCTACTCCACTAAATTATCTCTGCCGGAAGCCCCATTTCAGTTAGAGAACAACAGAGGGAACAAATGCGAGTTATTCAGGGTGGTGTGACACTTATGGTGTTTGAGTGATAGAGAATGCAGTTCTGAAAGTGATGGGAACAATACTGGGTTAATTAAGGAGAACTCTAATAAACGGAGAGTCTGAAGAGAGAAATGATTCTTTAGGCTACTCTTCAAGAATAGTAGCATATTACATTCTCAGATATTTGTGAGAAGATCTTATTTGCATACCAGATAAAGATATACTGCCTCACCAGAAATATTGCTTTCAGGTTCATTTCCAGGAAGCATTTTATTTTGTTACTCCATCAAAATGACTGTTTTCATAATTTTAAAACCTGCCTATGATCTATAAGAAGATATATAACATCATGTATTTTGCCTTTTTTTTAAGTTAGATTTTTCCATTTTCTTACTGATTTGTAGTTATTTTAAAAATATTCTTGATAATATTCCTTTGTCAGTTGTGGAGACTGTAACTCTCTTCCCTTCCCCCATTTGTCTATGGAATTCGAAATACAGTGCTGTACACATGAAACTGATAGAATGTTATAAGCCCATGTTACCTCAATTAAAAAAACAAACAAACAAACAAACAAAAAAAACCCTAGCCTGCCCTACTCCAAAGCCCAAAATATAAGGACCTAAATTTTCAACTGAAATTTTAAGTTTTATTTTTGACCTTAACATTCTTAATTGACCTGGAGTTGAACTGTGTATGTAGTATGTCTTATTTATGTATGTATTCTTTACCCTATGCATATCCATTTCTTAGAGCTCTGCTTTGTAGGTACTCCCTCATTTTTTCAATGATCTGTTGTCCTACCTTTTCATATGTTCCACAGATACATGTTTCTGTACTTAGACTTTCTCTTCTACTATATTGATGAATTTGTCTATCTTGGGATAATACCACACTATCTAATTTTGAATTTATTCATAAGACCTGTTATTTTTAAGGTGAAGTCCCACCTAGTCTTTATCCTTCACAATTATCATGGTGGATTTCAACTCTTTAATCTTACATGTAAATGTAGAATTTTACATTCCATTTAAATCTCTGTTGAGATTTTAATTGGAATTACACTGATTATGTAGGTTAGTATGTTGGGAGATAATTGACATATTTGTGATTTTATGTTTTTATCTGTGAATATAGTATGTCATTTTATTTAAGTCTACTCTAAAATGTCATCATCAGGATTCAGAATTTTACCTATAGAAGATCTTATACTTTGATTCATGCCTAGATACTATTCTTTTCCCTGATAGCATTTTCTTTTAATTACTCTTCTAATTGTTTACTGTTGAATAAAACGCAACTGGTTCTTTTACATTAAGCTTACAACTAACACCTTGTTGTGTGCTCTTACAAATGAACTTGTAGATTCCTTCAGTTATTCATATTCTCTGAAGGAGGACCTTTCTCTGATTCTCAACATTGAAAAGATGGCCTTTCCTCTTGCAGAGTGAGAACAAGTACAAACCTCACTACATTTGTCTTATGAACAGATAGCTCACATGGAATATGTTTAGTAATGAGGGAACTTGACTTGATCTGTTAGAAGAATCACTAAATTCTAACTGTATAGATACATGGATGCCTTAGAAATCCAGGACCATGGAACTGGTAACACCATACCACACATTTGAGGGTTTTTTTTTGGCTAGGTATACTGAAAATTATAATAATAGAAAATATAAAATTATATTAGCAATCTGTGATCTCACTGTGTGCAATTTCAGGATTGCAAGGGATAGAAATGTGATTTTTTAACATCTCATAGCAATGCTGGCTCAGTGCCCCTACCACCCTCCTGCTTTCAGAAGTTCAGTATTTTCCCATTGTTCTTAGGAAGAAGCGACAAATATCCACAGTCAATTCATCCATTTTTTGTGTGCTTACTGAAATAATCTCTTTTATTTTGGAAAAAAAGGCAATGGCCTGACATTTAACATGTTTGAAAGAGTCATACATTTCTCTTCAAATCAGATAAATAGAGAAAATAAAATTGCCTTGTTTTAACTATATCCAGTCTGAATTTCTCCAAACCTTATATTCTGGTTAACAGAAAAATAAATAAATAAATACACAAAACTGAAATTCTATTCTGATTTTAAGCTTATCCAACTTTGAAAATATTGATGAAACTTTGTGTTCTTGCTTCAGGCTGCTGGATAAAAGTATTCAGTGACTCAGGAAACCAATCTCCCATTCTTCCTTCCCTCAGACCGTTTTTAAATGACATTAGAAAGGAAGTGAAAAGCTGGGATTCTCTCCTTTCTGTTATGATCTCTAGGACAATGTTGTTTGTTGCCCTGGTTTCTGCTGGATGTTTGATCTGGTTTAATTCATGAACCGGTCTTTACTGCCCTGTCAGGAAATGTTGACTCAGCCTGTGTTCAACTTGGAAAGTACTCTGGAGCTGTGATCTGATACCTCACTTGATGTCCTTCCAACCCCAGCTCTGGTGGTCCTTTCTACAGCACTAGAGACAGAGTGAGTTCATTCTCAGTGCAGTGGTCCTCTCTGTCACACTTCTTAGACAATTACTTGGCTATTTCTGAGAATATTTTGTATCACATGAGTAATTAGGGGGAAAAAATCAGCCTCAAAACTTCCCTCTCCTGACCCTTTTGCACTGCCAAGGCTGCCACCAAAGATTATACAGAGAAGTCTAAGGTAATCTCCTACCAGAGACCCAAATAGATGTGGGTAGGTACAAGAGCTCCTTTCTCCTTTAATTACACTTAGTTATCTATCAAAGTCCCCCTTCTAAGGTAAAGTCAAAAGAAGAGAAATTGGGTTGTGAACTTATTTAAGAATCAGCACACCGCCTCTCCCCCACATTGTTCCTACAATTTTTCTTGGGTCAAATGGGCAAGAATCCTGGCTTCCTCTTCTGTCTTGGTTATTTCTTGTCTAGCTTTTCAGGCCTTGTCCTTAATAAAATCAAGGAATTTAGAAAATCATTCTCAATGTAATACTATTAATTGCAAAATTACTTCTATTTTTCCTCTTCTGTAACACTCTAATTCCCCTCTCCCCATAGGCAGATAAATGCTCCAAGTCTACCAACTTTGTGGTCATTAATTCAAAAATGTAAGAGACAAAACCCATACTCATTTTGAAAAGGAGCTCTCACACTAACCAAGATTCAAAGAGGAAGGGCTATTAGGAATTCTGGCATTTTTGGACACAAGTTCTACCTCACCCGGCAAAGCAAATATGGAAAATGTAACATGTAGATCTATATAGATCTCTGAATAATGGTGTCTAGAACTCATGGCCATTAAAAAAAAAAAAAAAACTATCGGGCTGGCCAAAAGTTTCGTTTGTTTTTTTCCGTAAGATGGCTCTAGTAGCACTTAGCTGTCTTTAACTTCATTTGAAACAATTTTGTTCGATTGTATTGTGACAGCTGTCATATCAGCGTGCATTTAAAAAAAGACATCAAAATTGGTGAATTTTTGTGTAGCCATTTTAATATTGAAGATGGAAGAAAAAAAGTAACGTGTTCGGCATATTATGCTTTATTATTTCAAGAAAGGTAAAAACGCAACTGAAAGGCAAAAAATGATTTGTACAGTGTATGGAGAAGGTGCTGTGACTGATCAAGTGTGTCAAAAGTGGTTTGCGAAGTTTCATGCTGGAGATTTCTCGCTGGACGATGCTCCACGGTCGGGTAGACCAGTGGATAGCGATCAAATCGAGACATTAATTGAGAACAATCAACATTATACCACGTGGGAGATAGCTAACATACTCAAAATATCCAAATGAAGACCAGAAAATCATTTGCACCAGCTTGGTTATGTTAATCGCTTTGATGTTTGGGTTCCACATAAGTTAAGCGAGAAAAACCTTCTTGACTGTATTTGCACATGCGATTCTCTACTTAAATGTAATGAAAATGTTCCGTTTTTAAAACAAATTGTGACGGGTGATGAAAAGTGGATATTGTACAATAATGTGGAATGGAAGAGATCGTGGGGCAAGCTAAATGAACCACCACCAACCACACCAAAGGCCGGTCTTCATCCAAAGAAGGTGATGTGTGTATGGTGGGATTGGAAGAGAGTCCTCTATTATGAGCTCCTTCTGGAAAACCAGATGATTAATTCCAACAAGTACTGTTCCCAGTTAGACCAACTAAAAGCAGCACTCAAAGAAAAGCATCCAGAATTAGTCAACAGAAAACTCATAATCTTCCATCAGGATAACACAAGACCGCGTGTTTCTTTGATTACCAGGCAAAAACTGTTACAGCTCGGCTGGGAAATTCTGATTCATCTGCCGTATTCACCAGACATTGCACCTTCGGATTTCCATTTATTTCAGTCTTTATAAAATTCTCTTAATGGAAAAAATTTCATTTCCCTGGAAGACTGTAAAAGGCATTTGGAACAGTTCTTTGCTCAAAAAGATAAAAAGTTGGGAAGATGGAATTATGAAGTTGCCAGAAAAATGGCAGAAGGTAGTAAAACAAAAGGGTGAATACATTGTTCAATAAAGTTCTTGGTGAAAATGAAAATGTGTCTTTTATTTTTACTTAAAAGCCAAAGACACTTTTTGGCCAATGCAATAGATATCAAACTACTGCTCTAATTTGCTTTTTTATACATGTAAACATGAACACATTTCTCATGGAAATTTACCTTTAAACAAAATTAATTAACTTTTTATAGGGATAGTTTTCCTTTAGGGTTTTGTGTCTCCGTTACAAACTGCAAACTTTGATTTAATAAAGCAAATAACACGGTTTGATTCTATAAGCAAATAACAAAGGAGACTAAGCTTCATAAAGGAAGACCATGGGTAGTTATGAATACATTTGATTTAAAAAATGAGTCTTGTACCCTATCACATACCATGCACAAATCAATTCTAGAAACATTGCAGAACTAGATATGAAAGGTATAATAATTAGACTATAAAAAGAAACATAAGGGAAAACACTAATAAATCACACTAAATCAAAATTAGGAACTTGTGCTTATCAAAAGACATCATTAAGTGAGTTAAAAAACTACACTGTGAAGAAGATATTTACATGTGTAACTGAAAGTTAGCTTATAACCCAATAGCTAATATACTCAATCAGGAAAAAGACAAACAGTGCACTTAGAATGGGTACTTCACAAAGAAGAATATCCAAATGGCAACATCAGTAAACAAGAAAATTCAAATTAACATTAGTCATTAATTAGTTTACTAGAACTGTCAGAACAAAGGACCACAAAATTTGTGACTTAAACAACAGAAATTTATTGCCTCACATTGCAGAGTCCAGACGTCCAAAATTAAGGTGTCAGCGATGTTGACCTCTTATAAGGGGCATAAGGGAGTATCTGTTCCATGTTTCTCTTGTAGCTTCTATTGGTTTGTTAGTATTCTTTTTTTTTTTTTTAATTGGAGTATAGTTGATTTAAAATGTTGTGTTAGTTTCAAGTGTACACCAAAGGGAATCAGTTATATATATACATATATCTGTGGTTTTTTATATTTTTCCCATATAGGCCATTACAGAGTATTGAGTAGAGTTCCCTGTGCTATACAGTAGGTCCTTATTAGTTATCTATTTTATATATAGTAATGTATATACATTAATCCCAATCTCCCAATTTAGCCCTCCCCCTCATCCTACTCCAGTATGACCTCATTTTTATTTAACTAATTACATGTACAATGACCCTATTTCCAAATAAGGTCATATTCTGCCATACTGGTGGTTAGGATTTCAACATATGAATTTGGGGGGGTGGGGGAACACAATTCAAGCCATTACAGTTATTAAGAAAATTAAAATCAAAATCATAGTGGGTACTTTCCTGGCGGTCCAGTGGTTAAGACTTCGGTTTCCAACGCAGGGAGTTCAGGTTCAGTCCCTGATCAGGGAGCTAAGATGCCTCACAGCCAAAAAAAATTAAAAAAAAAAAAAAAAAAACTTAAAAAACCCATAGTGAATTACTAGTACACATTTAAAAAGGCAACATCAAGTGTTTTTGAGGTTATAAAGAAACTGGGCTTTCTTCATATCTGGTTTGTGGGAATATAAATTAGTATGATAACAGAAAATGTGTTAACGATAAGTATTTCAGATCAATGTATGAATACAGAAATTTGAGTTCAAGATATATGCTCAAATAGAGTGTGTGTGTTCCCCAAAATACATGTCAGTAATACATATAGCAGTATTATTTATCATAGCTCCAAAGTGAGAGCAACACAAATATCCATCAACAAGAGAATGAATAAATGCATTGTGGACTAATCATAATACTGAATACTATGTATCAATGAAAATGAACCAACTATTGTGATAGTATGGATAGATCACTCAAATATAATGTTTAGGAAAATGAACCAGATACAAAAGAATGTCTCTGTATGATTCTACTTATGTAGAGTTCAAAAACAGGAAAAATTAATCTAGAGTCTTAGAGGTTAAGGTAGTGGTACCTCTGGGCAGGGAAATGGAATAAGTGACTAAAAACCATAAGAAGAAGTGCTGGAGTGCTGGGTATGGCTCTTTTTCTTAATCTGGATGGTTGTCATGGAGGTGACCTCCCTTAATAATAGTTCATCAGCTGTATGCTTGTGATTTGTTCACCTTTCATTATATCTGTTAAAACTCATCAAAAAGTTTAAAAGTAAATTATTTTTGTCACTTAAAACTAGCTCTTTGTATTTCTGTGGTGTCCATTGTAACTTCTGCTTTTTCATTTCTAAATTTAGTTCTCTCCTTCTTTTTCTACTACTGGGCATATACCCTGAGAAAAGCATAATTCAAAAAGACACATGCACCCCAATGTTCACTGAAACACTATTTACAATAGCCAGTCATGGAAGCGATCTAAATGTCCATCGACAGATGAATGGATAAAGAAGATGTGGTACATATATTCAATGGAATATTACTCAGCCATAAAAAGGAACAAAATTGGGTCATTTGTAGAGACGTGGATGGACCTAGAGACTGTCATAAAGAGCGAAGTAAGTCAGAAAGAGAAAAACAAATATAGTATATTAACACATATATTGGGAATCTAGAAATATGGTACAGATGAACCTGTTTGCAAGGCAGAAATAGAGACACAGACATAGAGAACAAACATATGGACACCAAGGGGGAAAAGCGGGGATGGGATGAATTGGGAGATTGGGATTGACATATGTACACTACTATGCATAAAATAGGTAACTAATGAGAACCTGCTGTATGGCACAGGGAACTGTACTCAATGCTCTGTGGTGACCTAAATGGGAAGGAAATCCAAAAAAGAGGGGATATATGTATACATATAGCTGATTCACTTTGCTGTACAGTAGAAACTAACCCAACATTGTAAAGCAACTATAGCCCAATTAAAAAAGGCAAAAATAAAAAAAAAACTAGCTCTTTTCAATTTTAATTTTATTAAAGGAAGCATGGAAAAAAAGAAAGCATGTGATGGAAAATATAATGATTGTTATATAACCTGGTAAAACATGGATAAGAATTATTTTTTAAGTTTTAGATTTCATAAGTAAATTTTGTTTAGTTTTAAAATACTTTATGAAATAAATTAATTTCATCTGGATGGTTTTATGGCATAGCACCTGTGAAATATGTAAAGGACAAATGGTAGAAATTATTTGGTACATATGTACCTGTTTTTGAGTTGTGTGTTTATGCATTTTCTTAATGTTTAGGAAAATATTTGTACTCCTTTCCTGAGTTTTGTGTTTCACGTACTTAGTTGGAAATAACACCCAATCAATATATGTTGAAAGCTTATTCACAGTAGCCCTGTAAAATTTGTTTTGATCTCTGTTTCATAGAAATACAAACTGAAGGACATACATTACTTTATTCACCAACCTTCCATTATCAAGGGATGGAGTCAGTTTAAAAGACAGATCTGGACTCAAAGCATGAACTGCTTCCCCTGTACCATGCTGTGTCTGAATTCCAAGTTCCATAATTCTCACATTCTATGTTGAATTACAGTTTTAAAATTCCATGCCTTTCCCTTTCTAAATTCTGAGCTCTTTTACCACAGAAAGGAAAGTAGATACTCATAGATATTTGTTGAATTAATAGTAGAGTATATTAAATAAGCCTTCATAAGAATACACAAACATGGCCACAATGCATACATATTGCTACTCTCTTGTTGGTGAAAGCTAATTTAATTAAAAAGCCTAAACACCAACGTAAGCTTGTCATGATGTACAAAGTTGTCCTCATAGTTTTAGAACTTATATTATTTTTTAAAATTTTAATGTCATTTTTGAATATTCAATTTTCGACTATCAGCATTTTCAAGTTGAGTCTTCATTTGTTTTCTTATCAATATTGAGTAATTATTTTATCATATAATGATAGTAAATAATAATATCCAATATACATTGTAATAAATAATATTGAAACCAAAACTCAATAAGTGAAAAGACTAGAATTTTTATGAGTACTTGTTGCTGTTGTCCTTGTTAATATGTTGTTTTGTTCTTCCAGCAGCCATGCCTATTTAAATGACAGGCTTTCTTTATATTCAGATCAAAATGTATGATCGAAACATATTCCCAAATGAAATATGAATGTTGGCAGGGGATCAATAATTCTAATTTAAGAGTAAATTATAGAAATCAAGTGGAATGAGCCATTTCCTTTAACTAATGAAATGAAATGAGGTACTCTATTTTCTAGGTGTCTGTTCTTATAAGTGTCAGAACTAAAGTAAAATGAATTGAGTACTTTAACTATAAATATTAGAAACTATTCATGACAGTGCCATTTCTAACACAGTATGTTAAAATGTTGACTTGCCATATCCATTGGCAAGTGTGGAGTACTCTAGTTAATAACTTACCTAGTTCTTTCCATTGGTTTAAAAAAAAATCCCTTATGTAAGAAAAAAAGAAATTCACATACTTCAGTTTAAATTCAATTCACATACCCTTTTTTTTACATAGACATATACAAGGGGTGTTATTTGTTTCATAAAATGGGATCATACTCTTCAGGCCTTTACATTTTGCTTTTTTTCACCAGAAATTCCTACTGAAATAGATCCAAGTACTGATATAACTATAACTTTTTTTTTTAACATCTTTATTGGAGTATAATTGCTTTACAATGGTGTGTTAGTTTCTGCTGTATAACAAGGTGAATCAGCTATATGTATGCATATATCACCATATACCCTCCCTCTTGCGTCTCTCTCCCACCCTCCATATCCCACCGCTCTAGCGGGACACAAAGCACCGAGCTCATCTCCCTGTGCTATGTGGCTGCTTCCCACTAGCTATCTGTTTTACATTTGGTAGTATATATATGTCCATGCCACTCTCTCACTTCGTCCCAGCTTACCCTTCCCCCTCCCCATGTCCTCAAGTCCATTCTCTACGTCTGTGTCTTTATTCCTATCCTGCCCCTAGGTTCTTCAGAACCATTTTTTTTCTTCTTTTTTTAGATTCCATATATATGTGTTAGCATACGGTATTTGTTTCTTTCTGACTTACTTCACTCTGTATGACAGACTCTATGTCCATCCACCTCACTACAAATGACTCAATTTTGTTTCTTTTTATGTCTGAGTAATATTCCATTGTATATATGTGCCAAGTTTTCTTTATCCATTCATCTGTTGATGGACACTTAGGTTGCTTCCATGTCCTGGCTATTGTAAATAGAGCTGCAGTGAACATTGTGGTACATGACTCCTTCTGAATTATGGTTTTCTCAGGGTATGTGCCGAGTAGTGGGATTGCTGGGTCGTATGGTAGTTCTATTTTTAGTTTTTAAAGGAACCTCCATACTGTTCTCCATAGTAGCTGTATCAATTTACATTCCCACCAACAGTGCAAGAGGGTTCCCTGTTCTCCACACCCTCTCCAGCATTTATTGTTTGTAGATTTTTTGATGATGGACATTCTGACTGGTGTGACGTGATACCTCATTGTAGTTTTGATTTGCATTTCCCTAATGATTAGTGATGTTGAGCATCCTTTCATGTGTTTGTTGATATCTTCAACAATCTGTATATCTTCTTTGGAGAAATGTCTATTTAGGTTTTCTGCCCATTTTTGCATAGGGTTGTTTGTTTTTTTGATACTGAGCTGCATGAACTGCTTGTATAGTTTGGAGATTAATCCTTTGTCAGTTGCTTCATTTGTAAATATTTTCTCCCATTCTGAGGGTTGTCTTTTCGTCTTGTTTATGGTTTCCTTTGCTGTGCAAAAGCTTTTAAGTTTCATTAGGTCCCATTTGTTTATTTTTGTTTTTATTTCCATTTCTCTAGGAGGTGCGTCCAAAAGGATCTTGCTGTGATTTAAGTCATAGAGTGTTCTGCCTATGTTTTCCTCTAAGAGTTTTATAGTGCCTGGCCTTACATTTAGGTCTTTAATCCATTTTGAGTTTATTTTTGTGTATGGTGTTAGAGAGTGTTCTAATTTCATTCTTTTACATGTAGCTGTCCAGTTTTCCCAGCACCACTTATTGAAGAGGCTGTCTTTTCTCCACTGTATATTCTTGCCTCCTCTATCAAAGATGGGTGGGGCTGTGTTCCTGTCTTGCTAGTTGTTTGGCATACGGTGTCCAGCACCATAGCTTGCTGGTCGTTGAGTGGAGCTGGGTCTTAGTGTTGAGATGGAGATCTCAGGGAGAGCTTTCACCATTTGATATTATGTGGAGCCAGGAGGTCTCTGGTGGACCAGTGTCCTGAACATGGCTCTCCCACCTCAAAGGAACAGGCCTGACACTTGGCCAGAGCACCAATACCCTGTCAGCCACACACTCAGAAGAAAAGGGAGAAAAAAAGAAAGGCAGAAAAAAATAAAATAAAATAAAAGTTATTAAAATAGAAAATAAAAAATTATTAAAAATAAAAAAATTAAAAAGTAATTAAAAAAGAAAGAAAGAAGAGAGCAACCAAACCAAAAAACAAATCCACCAGTGATAACAAGCACTAAAAACTATACTAAGGAAAAAAAAAAAAAAAGACAGAGAGACCCCTAGGACAAATGGTAAAAGCAAAGCTATACAGACAAAATCACACAGAGAAGCATATACATACACACTCACAAAAAGAGAAAAATGAAAAAAAAATATATATATATCTGTATATATAAAGAAAAAAAGGAGAGCAACCAAATGAATAAACAAATTAACCAATGATAATAAACTCTATATACTAAACTAAGATAAACATAAGACCAGAAACAAATTAGATGCAGAAAGCAAACCCCAAATCTACATTTGCTCCCAAAGTCCACTGCCTCAATTTTGGGGTGATTCATTGTCTATTCAGGTATTCCACAGATGCAGGGGACATCAAGTTGATTGTGGAGATTTAATCCGCTGCTCCTGAGCTGCTGGGAGAGATTTCCCTTTCTCTTCTTTGTTCACACAGCTCCCAGGGTTCAGCTTTGGATTTGGCCCCGCCTCTGCACGTAGGTTGCCTGAGGATGTCTGTTCCCGCTCAGACAGGACGGGGTTAAAGTACCAGCTGATTCGGGGGCTCTGGCTCATTCAGGCCGGGGGGAGGGTGGGGTACGGAATGCCGGGCAAGCCTGCGGCAGCAGAGGCTGGTGTGATGTTGCCACAGCCTGAAGTGCGCCATGTGTTCTCCCCGGGAAGTTGCCCCTGGATCACGGGACCCTGGCAGTGGCGGGCTGCATAGGCTCCCGGGAGGGGAGGTGTGGAGAGTGACCTGTGCTTGCACACAGGCTTCTTGGTGGTGGCAGCAGCAGCCTTAGCGTTTCACGCCTGTCTCTGGGGTCTGTGCTGATAGCCGAGGCTCGCGCCCATCTCTGGAGCTCATTTGGGCAGTGCTCTGAATTCCCCTCTCCTCGCGCACCCCGGAACAATGGTCTCTTGCCTCTTCGGCAGGTCCAGACTTTTTCCCGGACTCCCTCCCGGCTAGCCGTGGTGCACTAACCCCTTCAGGCTGTGATCACGCAGCCAACCCCAGTCCTCTCCCTGGGATCCGACCAAAGCCCGAGCCTCAGCTCCCAGCCCCCGCCCGCCCCGGGCGGGTGAGCAGACAAGCCTCTCGGGCTGGTGAGTGCTGGTCGGCACCGATCCTCTGTGTGGGAATCTCTCCGCTTTGCCCTCCGTACCCCTGTGGCTGCGCTCTCCTCTGTGGCTCCGAAGCTCCCCCCCTCCGCACCCGCAGTCTCCGCCTGCGAAGGGGTTTCCTAGTGTGTGGAAACCTTTCCTCCTTCACAGCTCCCTCCCACTGGTGCAGGTCCTGTCCCTATGCTTTTGTCTCTGTTTTTTCTTTTTTTCTTTTGCCCTACGGAGGTACGTGGGGGAGTTTCTTGCCTTTTGGGAAGTCTGAGGTCTTCTGCCAGCGTTCAGTAGGTGTTCTATAGGAGTTGTTCCACATGTAGATGTATTTCTGATGTATTTGTGGGGAAGAAGGTGATCTCCACATCTTACTCCTCCGCTATCTTGAAGGTCTCTCACATACTCTTTTAAATTCAATCTAAGCTTACAACTCAGTCTGCTTTTGAGAATGAGTTTTGTCTAGTGCTTTTCCCATGAGTACAGCATTAAAACAAAGTAGAAAAATACTCACACATTGTTCTTAAACAAACTGTTTTTTCCAGAATTTCAAATGTTTCTGAAAAGAAAAGCAAGTTTATAAAAGATAGAGAGTTCATATTTTAAAAAATATTCTTTTAAAGAAGAAAAGAAACCTGGAATGTCTGCCTAGTTTTCCATTTCATATTTATTTAACATCTAGTATATTTCTGATCTCTGTTCCAGATATACCAAAAAATAATGTTTTCCTATATGCAGTTTAAATATTATTGGGATGTGGGTCTCCAAAGATAGCTCAGAATTAGCAGGAAGAAAAACGACTTATAAAGGCATTTTCCAAAATCACATGGTAGAAATTTAGAAGAATTAGTATGACTTATGGAATGCCCATCTTTTGAGTAAGAGAAAAAACAGGCAGGAAAAACCCATACTGCCCCTGTCAGACCAAGACCAACACGTCTGAGGCTGGACCTCAATTCCTTCATTTTGAAATTCAGATTTTCCCTTCTTTTCTCCTTTCTACAGTTGCACCCTCTTGAAGATTTTGGAGTTTCTTTTGCCCTTTAATTATCTGTTGAGTAACAAATTTTTGCCTAGCTCATCCTTGCTTCTCAGTATCCACAAAAAACACAAAACCAAAGGAGAAAACAAAATTGAGAATTCTGACATTGACACTAGGATGCAGTGCTAGCAGAACGCTTTCTCTTTCCTCTGCTAGTTTTTACTGGATTTCATTTTTTACATTAAGCTTCTCTGCATTGTGAGAAATGACTAGTGAGAGCCTTATAATCTTACATTCAAGTTCCAAGAAGATGGGAAACCTTCCATTCATTTTCAATTTGGTCATTATGGGAATGACTCCAAATGACCCAGCCTGGATTACACCTGTGCCCCTACAGTAGGGATGAATGCAACACTAAGGTTAATCATGCTCCAGGAATACATGGGATAGGAATGGGATTTTTTAAGGGCTGTGAAGTGCTCTTATAAAAAGAATGTTTAGAAACTATCCTGGGCACTTGTAAATATGAGCACCAAGTGACTACAGACACACACACACACACACACACACCAGTTACAATGATTTAGTTCACTCCTGAACTTTTTCATATATAGTGAAGCATTTCCAGTGGGGATCTACTGTGACAGGTGAAGTATTATACATGTGGCATCATACAATACCAGGCTGAAGAGTAGTGAACTGGAAAGGGGGCCATGTGGCAACAGTTTCTGAAATATGTTATTTTGTTCTTTGCAGAGTGGTAGCAAGAGTGAAAATTCCCAACTCTCAGTGAGGCAGAGATTGTTCAGTGGGTAGAATCAGGAAAAGTACACACGAGTGAGTAGATTTGGTACCAGTGATAGGATAACAGGTTGCACACCAAGAATGTATGTTTGGGCCCACAAGGATGTGTATTTTTGTATCAGAATCCTTCATTCATTCAGCTGTGTTTTGGGAATTGTTTGTTCTATCTGGGTGGGAAGGCATATCTTGTGAAAACACAGATTCTGCCATCTCCCTAAAAGGTCAGACTTTTTCTTCAACTGAATTCCACATATACGTAGTAACACTTAGGCAGATAATACTGTACGGGGAGCAAAACTGAAGAAGCTTCTGTCCTTTAGGAACTCACGATCTCGTGTGGCAGCCCTCCCACCCCCACCTGCAGACACATAAAAATCAACTACAATGCAGAGTGGCTGAGTGTTTAGGAGGCAGTGCTGCATTGTTCACTAGATATCCTGTGTGTGTGTGTGTCTATGGGTTGTCTGAGAGAACTTTTAAAGGGAAAAAAAGGGGGATATTTGAGGCATAGTGTCAATAATTTTGCTGCATTTCTGAGTACTTTTCCCTCTCTATCCTGTCTGGTGAACTTCTTTCTTTGTAACAGAACTCGAGGATGAGATTGGAGATAAAACCTGTAATGAGGAGACAGTCCAAAGTCAGGGAAAGCTGAGTCAAGAGCTGAGTGAGAAACTGAAGTATCATAGACTAAAAAGAATTTGAAAATGTTTGCCCAAAGTGAAGGGAACAGAAGCAGCTGTAAACACATGAAGTAAGGTGTCAGGAATCTGCAATTAAGAAAAATGAGCGGAGAGGGCGTGGACTCGTGCAGACCTAGATGAATGTAAGGAGAGAAGCTCCCAGCGTCCCTGTTGCCTTTAATACATCTCAGCGTGTGGGGTCAGCCGGCTGTGGTCAAAGGGCTGCCTGTGGGGTAGCCGTGAAATCCACGCCTCCAGAACCAAATGCACAGTGTTCCTTTACACAGGTAAGAGAAACAGCTTTCATATTTATTACCTTGATTTACCACACATTTAAAGCAGAACTTAATAAATAAATGAGATTGATAATGTACCAAAGCAGATATACTTAATTTAGTTAAATATATCACATAATTCTTATGGCAGCGTATTTAGTGTTTTATGAGGATGGTAGATAAAAAAGATAGGTTAATATAGATGAGTTTGGCGGGAGGGTGTTTGGGGTACAAAATGAGGGAATGGTAAAAATGTTTCAATAATGGGATTTTGTAATGGAGGTCCAGGGCTCCGGTGTAACAAATGCTATCTGCAGGACCTGACAGAGGATAAAAATATTTCAACAAAGTTGAAAAACATGCTGGTGATCCACTGTTGAAATATAAGGTTACACTTTTAGTAACCAGAAGTATATTAGTTTGATGACTTTCATTCATACAGCCTACTCATTACCATTAAACAAAATCATAACCCAACATCATCCTTGTCAGAGTCTTTTCTCTTTTATAAGTATTGGTTTTTTTATAAGTACTCTGCATTATGCATGTGACTAATGAAAAAGACTATGCTTATTCCAGTTATTTTGCTTTATTTTTTTGCCCTCGATTAAACAGACTTTTGGTTTACATTTAATCCCTACCTACTGGTGTCGAGTTGCAAAATTTTTTTACCAAGTTTGAGAATCCTGCAATTTTTAATTTATTCTGGTTACTGAGATAGATTGCAACTTGGAATATTTTAGTGGTGTGTTACATAATTTGAAGTAGAAAAAGTAGTCTAAAGTGATTAAATATATGTTTTAAAAAGAAACTCCTAAGTAACTCAGCAATTCTCAAGGTAAATAGGTTACGCAAAATTTTTGCTGAGTAATGGGAACACCTCTTTAAATCATTTAAAGCTGTGGATGGGTATTAGTGCACTGGCATAAGATGCATCTGGTAAGACCACGTGTGGGCTAGGGGATCTAAGAGCCATTGTGGAATTTTATTACATCTTTCCTACCATAAGAAAGTTGCCTGGAAGGGTAAAGAAATGGCAGAAGAAAGATATTGGTGAGAATAACAAATAGTTCAGGGACTTAGGGAGAAGGTGTAAGTGGTACAATATTTAGCATTATCAGTCATGTTAGGGAACTACAGGTGAGAGGTCTCTGTGATGAGATTCTACCACAGTCCTGGTCACATAAGACCACTCCTGGCCCCTTTCCTCTCTTCTTATCCTCACTTCTTATCCCAGTGTATAAGCCACAAACACACAAGTACAACATAAATATAAGATATATATGTATATATAAAACGTGTGTGTGAGAGAGCGAGAGAGCAAGAGAGCGAGAAAGAGAGAAACTCTTTTAAGTAGGCTCTTTCTAAAAGGCCAATCAGATAAAATGGCATTCCTCATTTCCTCTATAAAACACGCTGACTAATGCCTACAACACGCTGATAACTCATGGCTTATAGTCCATTCTTCAGCATATCTGGGCACTTCCACTACAGTAGTTGAGCTGTGTGTTTATCCATACTTAATTTTTTTTTTTTTCCTAAAAACTTTTATGCCTGTAGGACTTGTAATTATATGATACATTTACTTAAGTATGTGACAATTTATATTTTCATATTCCAAGTATTATATTCACAACCAAGTGTAAAATAAAGTTGCTATTTCTATGAGAAACAAGTAGAATATCCTTATCTCACTCTGTTTGTGATTCACAGTGATATTTTCATAGCTTTTGTGTTTGTTTTGGACTGAGGTAGTACTGATGCCGTAAACCTGGTCTCTGTACACTGGTGCCGAATCAAATCTTGGAGACAGGGTTTTGGGTGAAGTAGAAAAGAATAGCTTTATTGCTCTGCTAGGTAAGTGGGACACAGTGGTCTTGTGCCCTTCAAAAACTGTGTGTCCCAACACGGGGGAATCTGGTGAGGAGTTTTATAGCAGCGGTTCAAGGGTGGAGTTGCTGATAAGGATCAGGTGTGTAAAGGGTTTGCATTCCTTTAATCTGGACTCAGGTAATCTGATGAGCTTCTGTGGTTCCTTGAATCCGGCCTCAGGTAGTCTCCTGATCTTCTCTGAATAATGCTTCATCAAGTAGTTAGCATCTTCCATTTGTTGGGGGTTTTAGTTCTTCAGAAGAGCTCAAAACTATTGTTATGCGTATCCGTTGAGGCAAAACCAGGATTCTGTCCCAAGGCTGCACTGTTGTTTCTTGACTGCTCCTGCCTTGTCTCTGCATCCCCTCCCTTCCCTAATTAGCAACTGTTTGAACCTGCCCTTTGGAGCACAGGGAAGGTCATGGAGGCTGAACAGAAAGGCTCCGTGTGCCCAGGAGCCCCACAGGGTCCTGCTCAGTTTCAGTACTCATTTTTTTACAGGTAAAATCCTTACTTCTTCATGAAAATGTTTCTTGTTGCTTGGCTTGTAATATGTTTTCTGGTGCATCTTGATTTTTAAATTGTTTTTTAAAATACCTTCATCTTTGGATGAGATAAAGAATATAACAGTTTGTTGATTGCTAATATGTAAAGAATCCTTAGGCTGGATGGTACTTGTGTTACTTTTTACTTGAGATATACAACATTGAGATATGCAACCTTGCTGTTGGCCATCACTCCATTATCTTGTTCTTTGTCTAGCAAGCTCTATTCTACCCCTAATGGACTAAGTATCTAGGTTCTTTTTTGCTTCCATTTTCTGCTTCTGTGATCCCTTGATGTACTGGAAATTTACAATCGCCAGAATGTACTAACACAAGGTTCATCTTGTCTCTGTTTGTACATAAATCCCCTACTTTGGGAACTAGATCACCAGTATAAAATATTTCCCATTAGTGGTCTCCTGCTTTAAAGGATTCATTTGCTACTATGTTTATTAGTAAATATAAAGGGAAATTAAAAAGAGCAGAAACATTTTTTTTGTTGTTGCTCTATTTGTAGGTGGTTGGCAGAAGCTGATTCATAGTCCCTTAGCTAGCTATCCAGTTTTCACGAAAAGACTTTCTGGTATTTTGACGTTGTTTAGTTTAACCCACTGAATGACTTAATATATAGAACTTGTGTTTTTGTGTTATATAGTATAGACTATATGTCTTTTTTGTTGTCTAAACACTATGCAGTTCTCCTTAAATCAAAAATTACTTTTGTAATTCTGGGAAATTATTTAACATTGTCTGTATTGACAGTATTTTTTATTTAAGTTCTGTATTATATTTGAAGGAAAGAATAAATTACAGTTTTGTGACAAAGGTAAATTATGTTATAAATATGTGCTTAGTTGATGAATAAATGTAACTGTGGCTTAAGATATATTATGACATAGTACATTTACTCCTTTTTAAGGAAAAAGATGTTTTCAATTGTGATATTTAAGGAAGGTCAATGCTATCAACTTAGTATTGCTACACTAACGGGTGCTAATTATTTACATCTCACTTTTTTTCTGAACGTTGATGGATGACCTAGACTGAGTACTAATCCTCCTCAACAGAGAAAGATCAGCAGTGGGTCAACTCTTAACATACAATAAATGGTTAGGTCATCCTTCTGTGAGTTGCTCAGTGATTTTTGAGGAAAACTCAGAACCATCTGATCCAAAGTAAAATAATTACAGTGATTTTTATGGCAATCTTGAGATTAATTACTGATGTTCTTAAAAAGGTTATGTGCGTTTTGCCAATTATTATAAGTATCCTGAGGAACAAATGCGTAATTATAGAAAACTGCTGCATCCTTATTTAAGAACATTAAAGGATATAATGATACCTAAAATCTAGACTGTTACTTTCAACTCAATGTGTACAGATTTCCTGTGTGCATTTTTTTCTATTAGTTTCCATTTCTCACTCTCACTGATGGGAATACTTTCCAAGGTTTTAGCAGTGATGTGGCACTGGTTGCACAATTTTTCACCTAAGCAAGTGAATATAAAGATAGGCCATGAAGCACAAAATATGTAGCTCTCTGAAAATTGCTGTGTTTGGTAAATGTCTTTCATATATTCCAGCAACTTTTAGTACAAATAATGTGTTCTTGTATTTTCAAAAAAGTTGTAAATTATTTTAAAACAACTGATCTGCTTGATGTTATTCTCCACATTGTTCTACAAATTTTGTTTGTAAACATTAAAAGCTTTGGATACTTCAAAAATAACTTTTGATTCTAAACTCTTCATTTAATGAAGTTTCAAACTGATGTCTAGACTGTTTAACATTCATGATGTCAGCAGAGTCTTGTAAAAGAATCATGAGGCATTAGACAAAGGGAAAGACAGAAGAGGAGAGAAATAATCACTTTGAGATGTAATTAACCTCCTGTACCTTCCAAGATTTTGATAGTGATGCCTGGGGGATGGGGAAGGAAATGCGAGCTCTGGAAACATTGTTGGAGGATTTTCCAGGGCGTGTCTTCAGCTACTTATGTTCAATAGAGTGAATTTCTATTCTAGGGTTCATTGAAGGCAATGTGTATGTTTCTGTGATTATGTGTGTCAGGGTGTTCCTATGTCCCTTTGTAACTTCTAGGAAAAATCAAATGAGAATTTCAAAAGTATCAATGATCCAAAATGTGTTACATTAATACATCTGGGAACAGAGATATTAAGAAGTGCTAAAGAAGATATTCTATGTTGCTAGCTAACCCAAGAATACTGCACACTCAATTTTTAAAGCTAAGAATATTTTAAAGAGAAGAATTTAAAATATCTGGTTAGAAGATTAAACCCTAAAAAGTCCCTGCATGTTCTGTGTGTACTTGAAAATAATATGTATTCTGATGTTGGGTCCAGTGTTCTATAAATGTCAATTAGGTCAATTTGGTTGATATTGGTGCTTAAATTATCACCCTCCCACCCTTTGTGCTATTGCTATCATATAATTCACTTCCACATACACTATAAACCCAATATAGACATTGTTGTTATCTTTATGTTAAAAATCAGTAGTGTTTAAAGAAGTTTTTAAAAAGTCTTTTATGTTTATCAGCATATCTATTCATTTTTGTGTTCTCCATTTATTACCATGAAACTTGATTTTTAGCTAGTGTTTTTTTCCCCTCCAACACAATAAAAAATTCTTTAGCATTTCTTATAGTGCAAGTATTTTTAAGTTTTTGAATGCCTTTATTGAATGCATTTATATAATTTCAAATATTTTCCTTTTGATGACAATTTCTGCTAGCATAGAATTCTTGATTGACAGGCATTATACTTCTTGCATTACTTAAAAGGTTTAATTCTTTTGTCTTCTTGCCTTAGCCATAATTTTTAATATTCCTTCATTGTATCTGATATATTTTTTTCACTGAATCTAATGTGCTTTTCTTTCTCTTTCTGGCTGTTCTCAAGATTTTACTTATTTTTTAGCAGTTTGATTAAGCTGTGCTAGGTATAGTTTGTTTTTTGTTTTTTGTTTTTTTATAAATTTATTTATTTATTTTCGGCTATGTTGAGTTTTTTTTTTTTTTTTATTTGTTGTTATTACTATTGCTGTTATTTGCATTTATCCTGCTTGGAGAGCCATGAGCTGCTTAGATATGTGTGTTGACATCTTGCATTAATTTATTATCTTTTCAAGTATTTCTTCTGCCACATTTTTTTGTTGTTGGCCCTTCATTAACCCGTGTTAGATTGTTTGATATTATCTTGCAGATCTCAGACTTTTTAAAATTTTTTGCACTCTTTTTCCACATTATGTTTCAGTTTGGGTAATTTCTATGCACATGTCCTAAAAGTCACTATTTCCTCTTATGTCTAACGTAATTATATGCCCATTGAATGAACTTTTTATCCCTGATAATCATAATTTCACATCTAGCATTTCTGTTTGGTTCTTTTCTTTATGATTTCTATCCTAACTGAATTTCCCAACTGTTCACATATATTGTCTAAGTTTTCCACGAGCTGTTTTAATCTGATCTAATAATTCTAAATCTGGGCCATCTCCGAATCTGTTTGTGTTGACTATTCTCTTTGCGTTGACTACTTATTCTCTTAACAAGGGGTCACATTTTCTTGCTTTTTTTATGTCTTATACTTTTTGATTACATATTGGACATTGTGTGTAGAAAATAAAAACAGGAGTGAGATAAATAATACTTATGCCCCAAAGTCATGCTTATTCTTCTTTCAGACCATTAGAGTGGGGATTTGAGTCACATTCTGTAATTTAACTGGGTCTGGACTTTTTTATTGCTTTAGTTATATTCAGTTTATGCAGTTCAGTTTATTTTTGAGGGTAGGATCATAAGCTCCCTTTTAACAGCATTTGAGCTCTGAGGGCTAGAACTTTTGTCTCAGATTTTCTGCCCTATATTCCTATTTTAACCACCCCCCCCAACCCCGTACCTTCACCTTAAGAGTGTCACTCCCTGTTCTCCTACCTTTTCTCCAATGGTAGATGGTATTTTGATTGACCCTAAAGGGACCTCCCCAAAGTCACCTATCCCCTCGTAATCTGGGAATTTACCAGATGACTGTGCTAATGACATGGCAAACACCAAACATAAACAATAAAAATGTATTAGTATTTCACATCAGCAGAGACTCCCAGAGGAGGGACTTCACCATCCTGAAGTTGGTGGTGACAGGGTAATTGGAGAAAAGGCAGGACTACAGAAGTGAAAGTATTTATACATTAATTAGGGAGGGATTACATTGCATATGAGTTGTCAACCAATTTGTTATATTTGAACTGTAACTGGCCCTTGAAGGTCTGCCAAAAAGGGAACTTCTTTTTCTAAATTTGTTACAGCATGCCATAAGGATTGGTTATACTTGGGGTTATTTGAGATGTAAGTTAATGATGGAGGGAATTGGGAAGTGAGGGAACTTGGCTCAAAAAGGCCTTATGTCAAACAGCTGTCACTCAAACATCACAAACTGGTTGCCCTTCTCATTGCAGATTGTCGATACCTCACACAAAATGTAAGACATAGAGTGTGGAGTGTTTCCACGTTCTTGCTCTGCCCTCACATGACATACAAAAGGAGCTGTTTGTTTGACTCTCAGTGGAGGTTTCTCTCAGTTATCTGCCATACCGTGAATGTTTAAAAATTTGCTTGGTTTTCTTGTTCCACCCTCAGGCTATATCTCGCCAGTGCACCTGTGCCTCACAGGGATGCTTTCTTGGTTCTCTTCCCCTTCCCACAATTTTTGAGCTTCACTGAAGCCTGTGGAAAAAAAAAAAAGTTGGCAGGTGGGTGCAAATTCGCCTTGTATCTGAGGCACCTGGGGATTTTAAACTCTCAAGGGAGCTCTAGCTCAGCCTTTTCTAATTCACTGAAACTTCATCACGTCTTATTTTCTGCATCTATGATGGTTTCCTCCTCCTTTCTCTGATCAATCAGAAGAAAGCAGCTTGTGTCCATCACAGCTGGGGGAGATATTACCTATTGGATTTTAGTTTATTAGGTTACTTTACAACATCAGCTCTTTGGGCCTAAAATAAACAGGATTTTGTAGGTAATGTATCTTGTTCTCGCTGTTAGAATGAGAGAGTTTTTATATCTCTAGTGAGACTCCCTGAGTATGGGTCATACTTTTTCTGACAGCCTTTTAATTTTTGTTTAAGACTCTACATTTTAGATAATGTATTGTGGCAATTGTGGATTCTGAATTTTTTTCTGAATTTTCTATAGTGTATTTCCTGGACTCATTCTATGAAATCTATCTCCTCCTTGGTGTGCAGTTGCTCATGTCTATGCTTTATGTTTTAAATTATTAGTTTTATTTTTTTCTTAGCTTCTCAGGAGTTAGCCCTGTGTCTGGATATCATAGAGGTCAGCCAATTATTTGGGCAGAAGTTATGTTTATATTTTTTGAACCTGGAAGGATTCCACAGTCTGCTGTTGGATCTCTGAGACGCTTGGAGACTGCACCCAGAGTTCAGCCATATTCGAATCTGTCTTAGCTTTTACTCTGTGCTAGGCCCTCCCAGATCTTCCTTGCATACATGAAGAATTTCCCAGCAAGGTATATGAGAGAGGCTTATTTTGCCTTTCATAGGTTCTCTCCTTTATTGGAAACCCCACTAAGATTCTGGATGCTGTGTCACCCCATTTGTCATGTGTATCCCAAGTTCAGTGGTGACCCCATGTCAGAGCTGCATGTTTCCCTCGTTCCTTTCCTAATGAATTTGCTGTTTATACTGACAGTGCTGCTGTGGGTTTCACTCTCCACTCCAAATTAATTCTTCCTCCTCTGGTAGTAAGGCTGCTGATTTTCCTCCTAGATTTATGAGATCATACCAAATAAAGTTTTTTTATTTTGATGTCTAAGTTTATAGATTAGTTCTGTATGCTTTTAAAATTTATGTATAAACAAAAACATAGACTTTATTATTTTGTGTCTGAATTCATTCATGTTGTTACATGTGACAGTATTTTTTTTTTTCTTGCTGTATATTATCCTGTTATATGGAAACACCCTATGTTATTTACCCATTCTTCTCTCAATGGGTATCACTGGGATTTGCTATTGTGTTTGATGTTGGTAGGAACATTCTTTTCATTGAACATTTCTTTCAGTGCCCACAGTTCTGTTGAGTTTATTCCCAAAGAAGAAATGCTGGGTTACAGCTTTAGTAGATGATACCAAACAGTTTCCAAAATAGTTATACGATTATATACCCTATCCAGCACTGTATGAGAGCTCCACTTGTTACACAGACTCTCTAATACTGTATTGTTTGCCTTTTTCATAGTAGCCATGTTGGTGTATTTTAAGGAATATCTTATCAAAGTTTAATTTGAATTTCTCTGATGACTAAAAATCCTGGACATTTTCTTTAGCTGTTTTAATATCTCCTTTTATGAAGTGCCTTTTCCAGTCTATTGCTCATTTTTCTACTAGAGTATGATCTTTTTCTTACTGATTTCAAAGTCTTTACATATCCTTTAAGTCCTTTGTCATAGCCACAAGTCTGATTCCTTGGGAAACAGACGCTGGGGTAGAGGCGCAGGGAGGAAATTTATGGTGGAATGGTCCCAGGATCAAAAACTTTGGGGGAATGAAGGAAGCAGGATTGAGGAGAAATGAAAGGAAGGTGTGCTCTGACGAAGTCACAGAAAAGGCCTCAACTGATCCCTCTGGACTACTGGCACTGCAATGTCTCTGCAGAATATTAACAAATTGGGACATGTGAGCCAAAACTTTACACCATGGTATCAAGTCACTAGATGCATGCTACCTCTAGGAGGAGGTCTGATATTAGACAAGATTGTTGTCTTAAGCTTAGGACAGTTGCCAGGAGGGGAGACTAAGCTGGACAGTGTCAACTATTTAGCACTCTCAGCAGTTGGTAAAGTGAATGCTGGTGGCCTGCACACTACAGAATCTACTACATTTAGATATATGTATTGCAAATATTTACGCTCACTTTACACTTGACTCTCTCCGTGGTGTCTTTTGGTAAATAAAAGTTGTTACATTTAATGTGGTAAATTGTATCAATTTTTGTATGGTAGTGTTATTGTTTGGGATTTTACTTATAGAACCTTGTATACTGTAACACTGTAAGGAATTTTCTTATGTTTGATTCCAAAGGCTTTACTGTTCACCATTCCATTTATATCTATAATTCATCTAAAATTGATGTTAGTATATAGTGTGAGATACAGGTCGAGATTGATTGTCTGCATATGACTACCCAATTGACCCGGAAACACTTATTTAAAAAAAACCTTTCCCATTGTTGTACTTTTGTCATAAATGAAATATTTGTATGAGCATTTTTTTTTTTGAATTTCTGTTTTGGTCTATTAGTCTGTCTTATCTCTTGCCTATACTATAATGCAGCTATGTGGATATCTGGAGGATCTAAAAATACATGATAATTCAATATGTGAACCTTGTTTGAATTCTGGTTCATGTTTTGAAATGACACAGGACAATTTAGGGACACTTGTGGAGATTTGAATGTAGACTATGCAGTAAGTGACTTTAGAAAAATATTGTTAACGTATATGGTAATTTAAAAAGTTACACAGAACACTATTCTTATTTTTAGTAGTTTCATGCTGAAATCTTTAGGAGTCAAGTGTCCCAAGATCTGTGGGTTATTTTCTCATTTATCAGCAAAAAAAGAATTATACAGATGAATAAAGACTAAAAAAGCTACATGGTACCAAATACCAAATTGTGTTTGTTTTTTTAATTTCTATAGTTTTTATTGTTTTCAAATTTTTATAAAAAGTTGGGAAATTCAATTGGAAAGAAATTTCAACGTTCTTAAAGGAATTCTAGGTAAACTTTTATAGAGTTCTAAGTAAATTCTTATAATAAGTCTAATTAAACTCTTAAAATAGTCATAAATACTAGTAATCAAACCAATAATACTTCTAAAAATATTTACTTTTATATTAACATTCTTTATTTTATAATGAGTGCATAATGCATTTTATAAAGCAACCCTTTTATAACAATATAGAGTATAGGCTGTATGTGGAAAGGGACAAAGCCCATGGAAATGATCCTAATTGAGAATTGATAAAAAATATGAACATGGAATAACTTTGCATTTATTTGTATCATATTCAGTTTTTTTCATCAATGTCTTAAAGTTTTCAGAGTATAGATCTTTCACTCTCTTACATTTATTCCTAGGTATTTTATTCTTTTTTGATGCAATTGTAAATGGGATTGTTTTCTTCCTTTCTCTTTTTGATAGTTAATAATTAGTGTATAGAAAAGCAACAGATTTCTGTATATTAATCTTACATTCTGCAACTTTGCTGAATTCATTTGTTAGTTCTAATAGTTTCGTGGTGGTGACTTTAGGGTTTTTGATATATAGTATCCTGTCATCTGCAAATAGTGGCAGTTTAGTTTTTCATTTCCAATTTGCATGCCTTTTATTTCTTGTACTATGACCAGAATTTCCAATACAGTGTTAAATAGAAGTGGTGAGAGTGGGCATCCTTGTATTATTCCTGATTTTAGACTAAAAAGCTTTCCGTTTTTCACCATTGAGTATGATGTTAGTTGTGGGTTTGTCATATATGGACTTATGTTGAAGTATGTTCCCTCCATATCCACTTTGCTGAGAGTTTTTATCACGAATGAGTGTTGAACTTTGTCATGTTTTTTCTGCATCTATGATAATCATCTGATTTTTATCCTTTTGTTAATGTAGTGTATCACATTGATTTGTAGATATTGAACCCTCCTTGCATCCCTGGAGCAAATCCCACTTGATCACAGTATATGATATTTTTTATGTATTTTGAATTTGGTTTGCTGATATTTTGGTGAGGATTTTTGTGTTTATATTCATCAGCGATACTGGACTGTAATTTTATTTTTGTAGTGTCTTTGTCCATTTTTTGTATCTGAGTCATGGTGTTCTCATAGAATGAATTTGAGAGTGTTCTCTCCTTTTCAAATTTTTTGGAACAGTTTGAGAAGAATAGGTGTTAATCTATTCCTACCTATATTTTTGGTAGGATTTCTCTGTGAAGCCGTCCAGTCCTGAATTCTTGTTTGCAGGGAGTTTTTTGACTACTGATTCAGTTTTAATACTAGTAATTGGTCTGTTCAGATTATCTATAGCTTCCTGATTCAGTCTTGTAAGATTGCATGTTTCTAGGAATTTGTCCATTTCTTCTACGTTGTCCAGTTTGTTGACATATAACTGTTCATAGTATTCTTTTTTGATTGTTTGTATTTCTGTGATATAGGTTGTAATTTCTCCTCTTTCATTTTTTAATTTGTTTATTTGGGTTCTCTTTTTTTTCTTAATGAGCCTGGTTAAAGGCTTATCAATTTTGTTTATCTTCTCAAAAAATCACCTCTTGGTTTTCATTTTTTTTTTTTTTATAGTCTCTATTTTGTTTATTTTTTCTCTGATCTCTATTAATTTCTTCCTTCTGCTGATTTTGGTCTTTGCTTGTTAATCCTTTTCTAATCCCTTTAGATGGTAGGTTAGGTTGTTTATTTGAGATTTTTCTTGTTTCTTGAGGTATGCCTGTATTGCTATAAACTTCCTTCTTAGAAGTGCTTTTGCTGAGTCCCATAGTTTTTAATATTGTTAAATTGTCCATACTACCCAAATCAATCTACAGATTTAATGCAATCCCCATCAAAATACCCATGACATTTTTTCACAAAACTAGAACAAATTTTTTCACAAAACTAGAACAAATAATTCTAAAATTTGTATGGAACCACAATAAATCCTGAATAGTCAAAGCAATCTTGAGAAAAAAGAAGAAAGCTGGAGGTATTGTGTTCCCTGACTCAGACTATACTACAGAGCTACAGTAATAAAAACAATACGGTATTGACACAGAAATAGACACATAAATAAATAGAACAGTATAAAGAGTCCAGAAATAAATTCACACACATACGGTCAATAAATCTATGACAAAAGAGGCAAAAGTATACAATGAGGAAAAGACAGTCTCTTTAATAAGTAGTGTTGGGAAAACGGAACAGCTACATGTAAGAAAAAAATGAAATTAGAAAATTTTCTCACACCATATTCAAAAATAAACTCACAATGGATTAAAGACCTATATGCTTAAGACCTGAAACTGTAAAACTCCTAAAGGAATATATGCAGGACACCCTTTGACGTAAGTCTTAGCAATGTTTTAAGAATCTGTCTCCTCAGGCAAGGGAAACAAAAGCAAAAATAAACAAAAGGACCTAATTAAACTTAAATGCTTTTACACAGCAAAGGAAACCATTGACAAATGAAAAGACAACCTACTGAATAACAAATTTTTGCAAATAATATGTCTGAAAATGGATTAATATTCAAAATATATAAAGAGTTCATACAACTTAATATCAAAAGCAAACAACCCAATTTAAAAATGGGCAGAAAACCTGAATAGATAGCAATACTTTTCCAAAGAAGACATACAGATGGCCAATAGGCATATGAAAAGATGCTCAATATCACTGATCATGAGGGAGATGCAAGTCGAAACCACAATGTGCTACTACCTAACACTTGTCTTTTTGATGATAGTCATTCTGGCAACAAATAATAAATGTTGGCGAGGATGTGGGGAAAGGGGAGCCACTCACTATTGGTGGGAATGTAAATTGGTACAACCACTATGGAAAACAGTATGACGGTTACTCCAAAAATTAAAAATAGAACTACAATATAATCCAGCAATTCCACTCCTGGAATATATATCCAAAAAAAAACTGAAAACACTAATTCAAAAAGATATATGCACCCCAATGTTTATAGCAGCATGATTTACAGTAGCCAATATATGGAAGCAACCTAAGTGTCCACTAACAGATGAATGGTTAAAGAAGATGTGATATATATAAACACACACAATGGAATAGCACTGAGGTGTTAAAAAAAAAAAAAATGACATATTGCCATTTGCAGAAATATGGATGGGCCTGGAAGGTATTATGTTTAGTGAAGTAAGTCAACCAGAGACAGACAAATACTGTATTTTTTCACTTATAGATGGAATCTAAAAAAAAAATGAATGAATATGACAAAAAAAAGGCAGACTCATAGAGAACAAACTAGTGTTTATCAATGGGAGAGTGGTAAGGGGAAGGGCAAGATAGGGGAAGAGAATTAAGAGGTACAAACATAAGTATAAAATAAGATACAAGGATGTAATGTGAAGCACAGATAATATAACCAATCTTTTATAATAACTTTATAAAAATATTGAATCACTGTGTTGTACACCTGAAACTAATACAACAATGTAAATCTACTGTTCATCAATAAACATAAATATCTAATGGGCATTAAAAAATAACTGACATGATTTATATACTAACGGGGCATGACTTATTAGGAAACATTAATATTATAAACTAAATCATTATATTTACATTTATCTTACATGTTAGCTAAATATATATGATTAATTATTCAGGAATTAAAACTCATGTATGTGCTAACCCAACATTGTAAAGCAACTATACTCCAATAAAAATTTTAAAATTCATGTATGTACAATGTACAATGTTCTTACAGTGTTTAGGGGATTGAAACCTTATTTGAATAAAGCAGAAGTGATGATAACTATGAAAAATTTATTATTGATAGAAAAGAAATTTCAGCGTCTCCAGAAATTTGTTGCCAGTTCTTCAATGTAGAAAATTGGAATAACATCAAGGAGGCTGTTTTTGACTATAAATCCTATTTTCAGATTATCTGAAATTTAAATCTAAATTAAAAAGCCATTTACTTTTCTTATCCATCCAGTATAAGAAAGTCATACTTAAAATGAGAGTTACATAGTGAAAGATTATTGTGAGGCATTTTGTGTTGTAGACAACATATATAATTTAATAAATTACAAGGGCCAAGACTACTCAAACTCTAAAAAACCTAAAATTTAAATTAAGCAATATTTCAATGAGTGATATGTTGATGAGATGTAGATATTTAAGAAAGTAAGTAGCTTTGTTTCTTTCCCTAAAATATAACAAGATTCCCAGTGAAGTACTGTAATATATTTGCCACATAAATAGATGAACACATTTGAGATTTACTCTTTAGCTTAAAAGATATGTTTAATTTTATCCAAAATAGTTGTAATTAGAAAATGTAGCTTCTAAAAATTAAAATTTACTCATAAATATTTGAGGAACACAATGTCAAAATAAATACATCCCAATATGGTTGCCATTTCCATAGAAAATAAGATATCAGAAAATGTAAGCATCAGAATAGCATAACGAAGTGTCTCCTATAAAAGCAAGACATAATTATTTTATGTATTATAAATAACTGAGTCCCTAATTATGATTAAATGTTGAATTTTATGTTATTTTGTTTAATTTTATTAAATATAATTATGCTCAATTTGAACATATTTGAAATTCAATGGTTAAATATGATTTTATATAAATTTACGGAATGATTTTCTTTGATATAATTCTTCTAAGAAATAAATGATACATAGTTCTTAAAATTATATTTGTGGAAAGATAGCCCTTTCCTAAGGCATAAGGAGTCTGGGAGTTTGTACTTACAGTGGCCGCGATGACACTGCATGTTGGGGTCTACTGAATAGGGATTTCATAAGGGTGAATAGATTGCTCTGACACACGACATCATCCTGAATCCCAAAAACAGTCTAACAGCTTCAGTTAGTGTATGGATGCTTACATCAGATAACTATTGGAAGAGTAACAGAAGCGTATAAACGTGCCTCTTATCATTGTACAAGGGATGAGTCACAGCCTTCTTTTTGCTTTAGCTCTCAAATCCACAAAGACTAGAGCAATTCATGTGGATGATTTTGTGCTGTATCTCCACAGATTTTTGAGCCCCAGTTTCCAAAGATGTGTTTAAGAAAGGTGCAGCTATGTTAGTCAGTCTTTACAAATTGACTTTTCAATGGCTCACGTGTGTTATCCTCTTGTCTTTAGTAGTATTGATATAACAAGCTAGGTATAATCTTTTAGGAGTTTTTGCTCGCGGTCATTTGCCATACATTGCTAATCTGAGATACATACAATTATTACCTAATATTCAAATCATTAGAAAATCTTCATTTGAATAAAATTAATGCAAATTTAACAAATAATTTTCAAAGGAAAGAATGGCTGCTCCCTCCCTAGGGAACTGAAAAACTAGGGGAGATCTTATTATAATATTGGAAAAAATTAGTAGTAAGATAATCATGCAGAAACTTTCTCATGGTTGCCTCATTTTCCTTGTGTATCATATCCTGGATTACAGGAAAGTTCTGATTAATAGTAATTTTTCTGCTACAAAGGTACAGTAATGCTCTGGGTACACTATTCACCCTGCCAGTCTTTTTTTTTTTTAAATTTTTATTTATTTATTTATTTATTTATTTGGCTGTGTTGGGTCATCGTTTCTGTGCGAGGGCTTCCTCTAGCTGCGGCAAGCGGGGGCCACTCTTCATCGCGGTGCGCGGGCCTCTCACTGTCACGACCTCTCTTGTTGCGGAGCACAGGCTCCAGACGCGTAGGCTCAAGTAGTTGTGGCTCACGGGCCTAGCTGCTCCGCGGCATGTAGGATCCTCCCAGACCAGGGCTCGAACCCTTGCACTAGCAGGCAGATTCTCAACCACTGCGCCACCACGGAAGCCCCACCCTGCCAATCTTAACACTTCTTTTCTCACTTTGAAGCCTGACCCTGTAAATGGTAACATTTAAAATCAACTTGTTACTTGATTGTATTAAGAGAAAAAAAGATGTGAGAAGAAGAAACAGCTGTAGCCTTGACTGCATTATTAGTAAATTGACCATATTTTAAAAGTTGCAGCAGACTGTAGTATAAGGACAATGTTTATTCATAGTCATTAATTGTCTAAAAGCATGAGAGACAGTACAAATATGAACAGATTCTGAAAATTAAGAGTACGTGCTTGAGTGTGTCAAATAAAAACAAATCCGGAATTAGATAAGGAGAGATTTTTTTTTCAAAAAGACTATTGCAATGTGAAGAACACTTTGATCTTAGAATCTGTAGCACCTCAAAATCAAACCAAAAAAAATATATTTTCTTTTATAGGAAGGGATAAGCAGAGCTATCAGGTACTTATAAGGGAAAATTGGGGAAGCAGGGGTCTTGACCAGACAGCATGATCAGGGAGTTTGATAGGAAACGTTTCTTGCTAAGGCGACCACATTCTTGGAATGAGTTCGTAAGGGAGGGTGTTCTGCGTTTCAGCGCTGGCTCAGATTTGGAGGCAAGATAAAGTTCAGGGGCCTGCATAGAGGAGAGAAGCCTGACTAAACTTTAGCCAAGGCAAAGCAGAGAGTAAGAAATAGGCAACTGTGGACACTTGTTTAAGTGCAATCAACTACTCCTAATACATATACACAAAACAAGAAAAATATTCTGCTACTTCATGTTAAGACCAGACTACAAACCTGGGGCCAATTTTATCTTTCTAAACTATACTTGTCTCTCTTTCATAATATACACAATTTTATGTATTATTATATCTTGTTATCCACATATGCAAAAATACATACACATATATAGTGTTACCAAACAGTAAGTTTAAAATATAATTACTTTTGTCATATCTATTATGAAATGTTTATAATCCATTGACTGAATTTATCATCTTAGTTTGAATGGTATAAAGAAAAATGTATGTATAGATAGATGAAAATATATAAGTGAAAAAATACAGGGAATTGTCTGTTGAATTTTAATTTATTTTGATGTCTTTAGAAATACAGATCATTAAAAAATTATTGCAGTATTTCATTATTCCAAACACTAAGGTATATTAGAGATTTTTAGAAAATATTTCTAACTTGACAGAAAGGATATTAAGTTATTTATTATACTGGGAATTATTTTTAAAATATGACACCTAAAAACTTTATTTGGATATTGCAAATAGGTTAATTTTGAGATCTAAGTATTTTGGGGTGGGATGGGCAGAGAACAACAAACATGTCTACTTTCCTGGCAGATTTCACCAATATGTAATTCACAGAATTGTATTTATATCTAGCAGCCATCTAACCTACTATTAGCTCTTTTCATTACATATAATGTATCACTAGTAACTTATAAGCTATATCGTATCCCATGAAATTTCTCTGAATATTTAATCTCCTCAAGCTGGATTTCACAATCTAGTCTAACAGATTTATATTAAGCCTTGTAGATCTTAGGGATATAGCAAAATAATATGTTAAACAGAAGTAATATTTGTTCTCATGGCTACCAATGTGCCTGCGGATCACTTAAATTAACAGACGTCACACTGTAAACATTTACAATTATCCCACTAACATGATAATTATTGTTATGCTTTATTAAAGATAACATTAAAAAATTATTAAGTCATTACAGGGACCCTCTGCTATCACAGAGGAAAGCAAATAGATATAAGTAGAAGAACAACAGAAAATGTATCGCTCATGTACTTCAGTACTTTGTTATTCTAAAATGCGTTTCTTAAAACAGTGTTTTCATCCTTCCAGTCTCATGGCATAGAAACCTTGTAGTTCTTTCTCTCTCATCAGATTGTCTCACTACCCTTACTGCCTGCCGTGGGATCCACGATAGCTGCTCAGCACTCTCTGTGAACAGTGTTTCCTCCTCTAACACACCGAGCCCTCTGATGCCAGACTGATCCTCCTAAAATGCTACTTTTGCTGTGCTAATCTTTCTTGTAAACCCGCAAAATCCTCTAATGGCTTGTCATGTTGAGTTCATGTTCTTATGCCTTGTCTTATCAAATAATTCAAAAACATGTATTAACTTTTACTTTTGCTCTCTCTCCTCTGAGAACTCTCAGATGACTTGTCTGGGCTCATTTTGAAACAGAGCGAGGGTATAGAGCAAGGAACTACAGAATCAGAGACTGAAGGCAAGGTGAGAGAATGGAAAAGGGGAAACAGATCTTCAAACAAGAAGAAAGAAAAACAAAATATTGTAATCTTGGAACTTAGAATTCAGCTGACAAAGCTGTGAGATTGGAAGAGAGACTCCCTTCCCCTGGTGCTATGGGATGATGGTTTTGAGGCAGTGGGCACCAGGAAGCAAGAGTGTTATTCTCAAGCATTCATGTCATAGGTGGGGAGATCATCGAGAAAGCAGCATAGTACAGAGAGAGTGTCTGAATGAGAAAGTTCATAATTGAGGAGTATGATACTTCTGGATTTGGAAGGAGTCTATGAGGGATTTTACTTAGTTTTATTGAGATAAAATTTGCATTGGATTAATCTGTTTGTTCAGTGAGCTAGAGTAAAAATTTAAATTTCCATTTCCTGTGTGCTTTGAAAGTGACACTTGCCCCCACCATGAAATCCTATGGCTTAGGATTTATAATCTCGCTCACATAATCATTTTAACCTGATCTGCATGTGTACAAACACCACAGGAAGAATATCCATCATATGATCACTAATGCCTTAGGCTTACCTCAGGACTCCTTTCAGGGAAAGTTTCATAAATTCTACCCAAATTTCTCCCAGCCTAGGATTACATATTCAACTATGTTATTCACATTATAAATTAGACACTAAACTTAATGTTACAGACTGCACCTTGAATTTTAATAATTAGTCCTTACTTGGCACAGTATCTGGCATTCAGGAGGCACATCTAAAAATAATGAAATGCGCCACTTATATTTTAAGCGAATACCACCTTCCAGCTATGTACTTGATGCTATTCTAAGAATGAAGGATAAACCAATGAATCATAAACAAATAAGCTAAAATCCTTGGCTTCATCAAATTTTAGTTCCAATGAGTGGAGATAATTGATACATAAAGAAATGAAGATAAAATAGATCTAGTGGCGATAATGAATAGATATAAATAAAAGAACCATGGAAAATTTATCAGTCATATACTTCTGTATTTCCTTATTTTAAAGCCTATTTCTTAAAATAGTATTTTCTTCCAGTCTCACAACCTAGAAACTTCTGAGTTCTTTCCCATTAAATTCTGGAAAAAAAAAAAAGAGAGATTAAAGAATGATTCAGTACAGCATTAGTGTCTTAACAGAGGAGTTCATTGCACCCTCTTGAATGAAGGAATAGGCAGTTCTTGCAGAAGTGTGGGAGCAAGTCATAAGAAGGTTAAGGACCAGCACTGCAGGTATAATGCATAGTCAGAGTAAAGGCTCATAGGCTGGAGCATGAATAGTGTCTTCCCAGAAAGAAGTGCTCAGTGTGACTAGAAAACTCAGAGCACAGATAAACATGGGAGGAGATAAAGTCCAAGAAATATGGCTGGGGCCCAGATTATGTAGGACCATCTAAATCATGCTACAGAGTTTTACCCTTTGCTGATTGAGATGCATAGTGTAATAATGTAGTTCTCAATCAGGGCTGTACAAGATTATCACCTGAATTATTTCAAAAATATCATTGTCTAAGTTCAGCTCAGAGATACATAGAGCTGGAAAGACTATTACTTCCACCTTTATGATAAGACAAAGAAAAAGATGGGAAAACTGAAAAATAAATGACTTTTCTTTAACCCATGAGAGAATGGAGAGCATAGAGCAAAAACTAAGCTCCAGTATGGGAAAAGAAAGGAGCCTGCTGGAAGAAATAAAACCCAAGCATTTGTATACCTGGGGCAGATGTTGCTGGATAGGTTTAAGCTATGGAGAAGACTCAGTTAAAAAACATTAACAAAGGCTGAGTGTGGGCTGACATGAATGTGAAGCCCTGGGGGCCACTGATACAAGGGGAGTTGAACTCTATCAGGCTTTTCCTCCACAAATCACCCCAGGGAACAGAGCAGGGAGACATCTCAGGTCAAAGAGTGGAGTAAGATGTTAAGAGGAACAATCTGAAAAACAAGATGTCACTAAAGAAATTTGGTGTACTGAGTGTAACCATGAAAACAGTAAGCTTCAGTTTCATCTCATTTCCTGATGAGAGTAACACAAACACTCATAGTAGAGACTTAACAGAGGAAAATATGTGCTCACTTAGAAAATAAAATATAATTAACTCAGTATCCACTGGCCCATACAATTTGTCCAGCTTTCAATAAATATCTGGTGCAATATAAGGTAAGAGAAAACACAGTAAACACAGTGCTTTAAGTAAAAAACAGAGTAATAGAGGTAAAGAATGCTTTTCATGGGCTCAGCATTAGACAAGACACAGGCAAAGAAAAATAAGTGAACTTGAAGATAAGTCAATAGAACTTAGCCCAACTGAAATGCAAAGAATGCAAAGTGTGAAAGACAAACAAGAAAGGAAACAAACAAAATAGACAGCAGAGCATTCAAAAATTGTGGAACAATATCAGAAAGTTTAACATATGCTTAACAGGAATCCCAGACCCAGGCAATAAATGTCTACTCAAAGAAATAAAAAGCATTACAAATAAAAATTTTAAAAGATAAAATAAATTAATTTTTCTCTTATTTGGTATTGCTCTAAAAGATGACTATTTAAAGCAAAGTAGTGGCATTTGTTGTGTACTTATAGCCTATGTAAACATATTTTACAATAATAGAAAGGATGAGAGGGAGGAATTTGGGATATTTTGTAAAGTTCTTACAAAAACATGAAGTAGTGTAATTGATGGTAGTAGATTATTTAAAAGTGTCTTATAAACACGTTGAAAACTCCTAAAAAGTGTTTTTGAAGAAGTACATGGAATAATTCAAAATAGGAGATGAAGTGGAATATAAAACAAAAAATTAAATACATAGAAAACATACAAAGTGAAAAAAATATAAATATACAACAAACAGAACAAATGGAAAAGAGCTAAAATAACAAAAGGAACAAACAGACAAGGTCTAGAAGGAGAATATTAATTCAGTCTTATCAATAACCATTTTCAATGTATAACCAAAAAAGAAAAATAAAAAATAACGAGCAGCTACATTGATTTCCGGCAAGTAGATACCAGAACAAGGAACACTATCAGCAATAAAGAGGTAGGTGACATATAAATAGAAGTGTAATTCAAAAAAGAAAAAGCAATACCAATTGTGTATGCACTTAACAGAGTTTCAGAATTATGTGAGGCAAAACATACAACTGTATTTGCATACTTGAGCACATCTCTGTCAGTAGTTGATAGAATAAGAGGATAGAAATGAGTTAGGATATAGATGATCTGAACAGCACTATCAACCAACTTTACCTAACTGACATTTATAGACCTAAAAAAACATAGTCAACTCTTTTTGACAATGATTCAAAGTCATTTTAATGGAGAAATGGTAGCCTTTGCAAGGATATGCATATGCTAATAAATTAACCTCACACTTAGACAAATATTAACTCAAATCACACTATATACTTAAATGTAGAACGTGAAACTATAAAAAATCTAGGACAAAAACTTGTGTGACCTTGTGTTTGATGATAAGTTAAGGTGTTTGCACAAGGGAATATTTAGGATGATGGAACTAGTCTATAGGGCACTGTGATGGTGGATACATGACCATGCATTTGTCAAAACCCATAGAAGAATACATCACAAAGATAAACTTTTAATGTATACCCATTTGAAAATATATCAACAAGCATATAGGTGAGGTCCACAATGGAGTGTAAAGTGTAGCAAACGAAGCTATTTTTATTACAAATGTATGACGTAATCTCCCTGAAAAGGATAAAAAAGAAAGGGGCAGAGCTAAATCCCTAGAAAGAGGGTCTTGTCTAGATACAGTAAGGCTAAGTATAAAAACAACTATATGTAAACACCGATTTGTGTTGGTAAATTTGTTTTTCACAAGAGTATGGCTTAACAGTCTGGAAACAACTTTACATGCACACTATGTCAATGCACATAGTGAAAATACTATTTTACATGCACACTAGGATTGAACAAATAAGCAAGTAAATTGTATGTAATGGGAGCCAGGTTTCCCACTGCCAGAGAAAGAATTTACAAATTATCAAGAGAAAGGCTGTTATGAAATCTGTGGTGCTGGATCAATCAGAGATATAGCTATGAATGCATATTTATTTTAATATACTTATTAATAGATACAGAGATAGGTATACTTATGTACATATACATGAGTTAGTATACATACATTTATTTTCTCTGTGGTTGCCTAGAAGCAGTACCATCCCAGTAGCAATGAATTCATCTAGATCTTGTTCCCTAAAGAAACTTGGGCCCTTGAAGAAATGTCTGATTCAAAGTCTAAGATAGGAAAATGTAAAATAAACCTGTTGCATCTTGTAGTGCCACATAATGTACAAAAACAAAAAATAGGGTATTTCAAAAGGAGACAGGAGATAATCTGAAAGCACCCCTAGTGACCAAAGATGAAAAATTGGGGCAACAAAAAAGGATTATAACCAAAGAATCAAATAAATATCCATGAATCCATACTGATGTAAGTAAATAAACGGAGAGAAAATTTCCCAATAAAGCATGCAAAAAAAAAAAAAAAAAAAGGAAATAGAAAATCACCGTTAGAACACCACAGTAAAAATAGCTGATGAATGCTAAAATAAGTTGCTAAAATTAGTGGGTGAAGCTTTAAGGAGAAACAGGATATTTGCAGTTTCAAAAAATCTCCCCCAAGACATTTATTAATTAGTATGGTGGTTTTAGCTTATGTCCACAATTTCTCAGATACTCTTCCCTTTTGGAGATAGATCTTAATTCCCTGTTCTTTAATATGAATAGAGCATATTTAATCAGTCCTAACTAACACAGTATAAAAAAGGAAAACTTGACAGAGGAGAAATTCAGCTGTCATCACCTTAACCAAGTATCAAGTTAGCATCACTAATAATAAGTCATATTGATAGCGCGTATTCCATGATATAATGCAATGAGAAGGGCACATCACTTCTGTGATATTCTTTCCAAAAGTTTCCAACCTCAGTCTAATTATGAGAAAACAGAAAAACCCAAATAGATGGATAGTCTACAGGTAGATGGATATTCTAATCAGAACTCTTCAAAAAAGTATCCAAGGTAGTAAAAACAAGGAAAGACTGAGAAACTTTATGAATTAGAGTTGCCTAAGGAGTCGTGAGCACTAAATGCAGTATGGTGGCCTTAATTGGATTCTGGAGCAGGAAAAGGACGTTAGTTGAAAAAATGGTGGAATTCAAATAAAATGTCTGGTTGAGTTAATATCAAAATCAGTGTTAATTTGTCAGTTTCAATAAATAAAGCATAGTTATATTAGATGTTATACAAGAACTCTCTGCAACTCTTCTATAAATCTAAAACTGTTTCAAAATAAAACTATTAAAATTTTTAAAAACTCAATTCCTGTCTTTACTACCAGATATTTTAAATTTAATTGGTTTAAGCTTGGGCCTAAGAAAAAATATTTATGTTAATTTTTTTAAAGTTGATGTTTTTAAAAATGAATATGAACCAAGTTTTAATTAAACAATAGTAGTTATTACTCTAAAATAAATAATTAACATTAACCATTTTTGGTGAGAAGAAATATTATTCCTCACTCATGATCCAGTGTTATATCTTGCTTGACTCTCTTGAGTATGCTGCTCTTTTAAAAACTGAGTATTCAGTTCTAGCTGCATGACAGCTTATTAAAGTTTCTTGGATAATTTTAAACATATACTGTTACTATTTATTACTTTAACTTTTAATAATCAACTTTTATGTAGTTTAAATTACATGAAATAAAATGCAATCATTTTAAATGTACTATTGAATAAATTTTGACAAATGTATTCATCCATTTAACCACCATGTCAATCAAGATACATAACATTTTTATCGCAGGAGTTCCCTAGTACACCTTTGTATTAAATTCACAAAGCCAACACCAAAACCAGGAAGATGCTGATATGCTTTCAGTCACTATTAAATAGTTTTAGCTATTCCATAACTTAAATGAAATAAAACAGGATGTAACATTTTGTAACTGGCTTCTTTCACTCAGAATGAGCATTGTTGTTCATCTTTTTATAGACTTTTGAGTAGTGTCCAGTTTGGGGCCATTAAGAGTAAAGCTACTATAAACATATTGTACAATATAAGTCTTTGGCCATGTGTTTTTATTACTGTTGAATGAATTACTAGGAGTTAAATTATGAGGTTATATGGTAAAATATGTTAAACTATTAGAAACTGCGAAGTCCTTTTTGAAAATAATTATAAAATATTCTACTCTCACTAGTTATTCATGGGAGTTCAGTCACTTTACATCCTTGCCAACACTTAATATTGTCAAACTTTTAACATGTAATCTTTCCAAGGAGTGTGTATTGGTACCTCATTGTACTTTAATTTGTATTTTTCATACAACTAGTTATGTCAAGCACTTTTTCATGTGTTTATTTACCTTTCATATATCTTCTTTTGTAAAGTCTCTGTTTAAATCTTTTTATTTTTATTATTGAACTATCAGCATTCTTCATATTTTCTATATATAAACATTTCATCATATATATGTATTGGAAATATTTTCTTCCAGCCTGTGTCTTGCTTTTTCATAAAATATTCTTCCAAAAAGCACATGTTTTAAATTTTGATAAAATATATCATTTATCATTTTCTCTATATTATTTTTTTATTTTTCATGATTAGTGACTTGTTCTAGATACACTATTTTGTGAAATTAAAACTATTTTTCCTCTGATATAGCTACCTGATTAGAAGCACTGCTTTGTTTAAAAAAGCCATCCTCTTGGGGTTAGACTAGCATAAATTAAGATGGCTTGTGTCTGGTCCACTCTCTCAGAAGCTGTATGAGTAAGTTAGGTAGTTAGGTACTGGAAGCTTTAAAGCAAAAAAAAAAGACTCAAAGTACGTCTGTGGATCTCTGGATGCTGAGCCCTCAATTTATTCATAAACCAGACAGTCATGCTGAAAAATACATGGTTATTCAATGTCCCTGTATTTTTCCTTAAAGGATTGAATTATAACCTTCTACCAAGGGCAGGTGACATAACAAAGCTTGTTTACAGCGCATAGTGTCCACATCCTATTAACATACAACAAACTCAATCTTCTATTACTTCTGAGTGGGTTTTTTGTGTTAAATTACTAGTTCTGGTGAACTTAGTGTTTATTGTCTATTTTAATGTTGCATGTTTCCTTCTGGGTAATGGTAAGAGGGTAAATAACTAAAGAGTGAATGAGAATGAAGCCTCTAACCCGTGGATCACACTGTTTTCACTGGGGAGTTTGTTTGAACAGTCTCCCACATCTGTTTGGGAGTCCTTAGTAAGCACAGCTGACAGAATCACAGAATATTTCTGGGATGCTGTTTACTTGGCAAATAGTTGCAGTCAGTGTCTTTACAACCACATGTCAAAAATATTTTCATGGGAAAATGTCATGCCGAAAATAGGATTCTTGGGAGACTACAGTGTTTCTGGGCATAGTGAGGAATAAAATCAGCTTTGTTAATACATCAGAATAGAAATTATTTTTATTATCTAATATAAATTCAACTTAAAAGTCTACCAAATAAATTAACTTTTATTTTTTTTTACCTAATACATATATATATATTTAAAATTTTTATTGGGGTATAGTTGATTTACAATGCTCTTAGTTTCATGTGTACAGCAAAGTGGATCAGTTATACATATATATGTATCCACTCTTTTTTTTTTTTTAGATTCTTTTCCCATATAGACCATTACAGAGTACTGAATAGAGTTCCCTGTGCTATGCAGCAGGTTCTTATTTGTTATTTATTTTATATACTGCAGTGTGTGTGTATATGTCAATCCCAATCTCCCAATTTATCCCTACCATCCTTATCCCCTGGTAACCATAAGTTTGTTTTCTACATCTGTGACTCTACTTCTGTTTTGTAAATAAGTTCATTTGTACCCTTTTTTTAAAAAAAGATTCCCACATATAAGCGATATCATAAAATATTTGTCTTTCCGTGTCTGACTTACTTCACTCAGTATGACAGTCTCTAGGTCCATCCATGTTGCTGCAAATGGCATTATTTTTTTTCCTTTTATGGCTGAGTAATATTCCATTGTATATATGTACCACATCTTCTTTATCCATTCCTCTGTTGATGGACATTTAGGTTGCTTCCATGTCCTGGCTATTGTAAATAGTGCTGCAGTGAACACTGGGGTGCATGTATCTTTTCAAATTATGTTTTTCTCTGGGTATATGCCTAGGAGTGGGATTGTTGGGTCATATGGTAGTTCTATTTTTAGTTTTTTAAGGAACCTCCAAAATTAACTTTTATTTTTATGCCATGGCTAAGAATCAAATGATAGCTATTCTTCATGGCTATAGCTTATGCTTTAATTTATATGTCTGTTTTCAAAATTATATACATACATATATAAATACACACACACATACACATACATATGTGTATTACATACACACACATATAGAGACAGACTGACAGAGACAGAGATAGAATTTCTTTTTTTTTAATTAGAATGGTGAATCTAGGAATGAAAAAAAAGCTAACAGGTTTTTCATGACAATTGTTCCCTTTTTCTGTACACCTATATTACATGTACTCTGTACCATATGAGTCAGGATTTATGTAGTGTAATTATTTACTTGTACTGTTGGATTATCTGTCTTCCCAAATACACTCCATTTATACTTTAAGTATCATTAAAAACAGGTCATGACCACTTGACTCTCTTTCCTTAGCCAACCATCCTGGGTCTCTCCCTCACCCCTCTCTCTGGATAAGAAGGAATGCTTTAGTTGGGATTGTTTATTGCAACAAGCTAAGCAGAAATACAAATTCTTTAAATAAGATTTCTTACAAAACAGTAGAGAACTAGGCCAGAAAAAAGTACAAGAGGCAAGAGAGTTTAGGTTGAAAGAAGCACAGCCAGGTGGTTCCTCAGGATCAGTCTGGTTACGAAACTGCCTAGAACAATAGAGGTTCATACTCTTTTCAATTTTGAAAAAATCTTATACTCTGTGCATCTCTTCGTTACTTTGTTAAAGAGGCATAGGTCCCAGGAAGGAACAGCCTATTATCTAACAATCATCAATGCCTACATTCACCTGCTTGGAGATGCTTGGAAATTTCCTCCTCCCAAGACACAGCAGTGGTGGTTTTACCAAATAAGAAATTTCTTTGGATTATTGATAAGTATTGTGTTGGCCAAAATGTTCGTTCGGGTTTTTCCATTAAGATGTTATGGAAAATCCTGAACGGACAGTGTGGCCAACCCAATACATTACTACTGACAATACAGACTCCATGGTTTTCCAGTCATGGGCAAACTCCCCCACGGTGCACTGGGCAGCCTCTTGGGTACCTGTACGTCAGGGTGAGGTTGAGAAGAATGGGGCACAGCCAAGCAGGGGTAAAGCCTGTGAGCTTTGGAGAGGTGGAGGAAGCAGGCCTCACTGCTCAGGCTTGAAGTTTGCAACAGAATGGGAAAAAAAGTGGTGATGAAGCACAATCTGAGTCTCCTTCAGATGTGAAGGTCAGAAGGTCAAAATGTGCACTTTTCTCCTCTATTTTCACTTAAGCCATGAAATGAATGCTATTTTATATTTCCCTTTAGGTCCTAAAAGTGTTCATTTTTTGGGGGGGGGGTTGGTTTGCCATAAATACTTACAAAATTTCATCTTAGTATATTTTAATAAAATATATGTGAAACTTCCTAATATAGTACTTAACACATAATAGAAAAGCATCTTCAAATATACTATCAATATCTAATAGTATATATTTTTAGTAATTAATATTAATTAATATTGATAATCAGTCTACTCTTCAAGACCTCTGTCCAAACACCTAGAACAGGGACAGGTACATGGCAAGCACTTTATAATGCTCAATGAACACATGAATACATATTTTTTCTCCATTTTTTTCCTTCCTTCACTTCCTATATTCTTTTTTTTTTTACTTCATGTCTTCCTTGTCTAAGGCACTTCTTATAAGATTGTACAATAAATAGTAAAGAAACAACATATTTTGAAAGAAGAACAGATGCCAACTTACCAGGATGGACAAAGAGAAATATTTTCTCATGCATTATATGCAGTTGAATATCTCTATCTTTTGAGGAAAAAAAAAGGTATCTTCCATTCTATAGTTGAGGGAATTGAGATAGAGAATAAAAAGAATAAAATTCGTCATTTATTGGTTTTAATATTATCCTTTATGATAATCTTTTATTAGAGTTGCTAGAATATATAAAACATAATTGATATTAGTTTACTTTGAATCTTTCATTTTTCCCCATTAATGTATTAACAAGATGGTGAACAATTAAAGCTAATGTGGCAAAAATTATCCATAAAATTAATCACTAGAATAATCAAAAGATGACTATAATTTATTTTTCCTGCCTCAATATTAAATTTTGAAGAAATTTTATTTTCTAAGTTTAATAAACTTAATACATATAACAAACTCTTTTTGATTTACGCCGAGAAACTGAATTGTATGAGAAACATTCAGAACTGGGGTATTGTTATTTTAACAGGGGGACGAGTTTTAATGAACAAACAACTTTTAAGTCATATGAGTTGTGTATGGAAATGTGTGTTCATTTGTGTATGTGAGTGTATGCTGTGGGAGGGTAGTGTGTTCTTGATTTTCTGTGAAATTAAGAAGGTAAACAACAGAGAGATGGGATGAAGAATTGAACCCACTGGTGCTTTTTCCTCTTTTCATCTTAATCAAAGATAATCATATCTATATATGTTCATATATTTGCCAATTAATCTTTATTTTTCAGCATGACTTAAACTCAGAACCAAATTTAATAACTAGAAATATTGGTAAAAAGCATCTGAAATTATAACTACAGTGATATTTCCATGGGTCATGTGTCCTTCCCTAATTTCAACAGCATTACAAAAAATATGAAATCAAAGGACAGTGCTGCTAAATTAAAAAAAATAAATTTCATTCTTATTCCATTAGTTACGTTTCAAGGGAGAGAAGAAAGTCTTCAGATTTAAGTCTCATAAGTATCAGCAACTTCCCTTTTTCAACTGTTATATATGTTCTCAGGGAATATTTCTAAACCATGTTTTTCATTCGATATTTTGCATGACTGAGTTAGACTAGGAACAATTTCAAAAATTGATACAGATAAGTAGATACAGTTAAATTGATAGGTAGCTACTATGTTATATACATATAATCATACATACTGGATAGCATAAACAATTACCTAAATGATTTTTTTTTTAGCATCTTTACTGGAGTATAATTGCTTTACAATGGTGTGTTAGTTTCTGTTTTATAACAAAGTGAAGCGGCTGTACATGTACATATATCCCCATATCTCCTCCCTCTTGCATCTCCCTCACATCCTCCCTATCCCACCCCTCTAGGTGGTCACAAAGCACTGAGCTGATCTCCCTGTGCTATGCGGCTGCTTCCCACTAGCTACCTATTTTACATGTGGTACTGTATATATGTCCATGCCACTTTCTCACTTTGTCCCAGCTTACCCTTCCCCCTCCCCCTCCCCGTGTCCTCACGTCCATTCTCTACCACTGCGTCTTTATTCCTGTCCTGCCCTTAGGTTCTTCAGAACCTTTTTTTTTTTTTTTAGATTCCGTGTATATGTGTTTTTCTCTTTCTTACTTACTTCACTCTGTGTGACAGTCTCTAGGTCCATCCACCTCACTACAAATAACTCAATTTCGTTTCTTTTTATGGCTGAGTAATAATCCATTGTATATATGTGCCACATCTTCTTTATCCATTCATATGTCAATGGATGCTTAGGTTGCTTCAATGTCCTGGATATTGTAAATGGAGCTGCAATGAACATTGTGGTACATGACTCTTTTTGAATTATGGTTTTCTCAGGGTATATGCCCAGTAGTGGGATTGCTGGGTCATATGATAGTTCTATTTTTAGTTTATTAAGGAACCTCCATACTGTTCTCCATAGTGAATGGCTGTATCAATTTACATTCCCACCAACAGTGCAAGAGAGTTCCCTTTTCTCCACACTCTCTCCAGCATTTATTGTTAGTGGATTTTTTGATGATGGCCATTCCAACTGGTGTGAGGTGATACCTCATTGTAGTTTTGATTTACATTTCTCTAATGATTAGTGATGTTGAGCATCCTTTCATGTATTTGTGGCAATCTGTATATCTTCTTTGGAGAAATGTCTGTTTAGGTCTTCTGCCCATTTTTGGATTGGGTGGTTATTTTGATATTGAGCTACATGAGCTGCTTGTACATTTTGGAGATCAAACCTTTGTCAGTTGCTTCATATGCAAATATTTTCTCCCATTCTGAGGGTTGTCTTTTTATCTTGTTTATGGTTTCCTTTGCTGTGCAAAAGCTTTTAAGTTTCATTAGGTCCCATTTGTTTATTTTTGTTTTTATTTCCATTTCTGTAGGAGGTGGGTCAAATAGGATCTTCCTGTGATTTATGTCATAGAGTGTTCTGCCTATGTTTTCCTCTAAGGGTTTGAGTGTGTCTGGCCTTACATTTAGGTCTTTAATCCATTTTGAGTTTATTTCTGTGTGTGGTGTTAGGGAGTGTTCTAATTTCATTGTTTTCCATGTAGCTGTCCAGTTTTCCCAGCACCACTTATTGAAGAGGCTGTCTTTTCTCAATTGTATATTCTTGCCTCCTTTATCAAAAATAAGTTGACTATGTGTGTGGGTTTATCTCTGGGTTTTCTATCCTGTTCCATTGGTCTATATTTCTGTTTTTGTGCCAGTACCATACTGTCTTGATTACTTTAGCTTTGTAGTATAGTCTGAAGTCAGGTAGCCTGATTCCTCCAGCTCTGTTTTTCTTTCTCAGGATTGCCTTGGCTATGCAGGGTCTTCTGTGTTTGTATACAAATTGTGAAATTTTTTGTTCTAGTGGTAAAAAAAAATACCAGTGGTACTTTGCTAGGGATGGCATTGAATCTGTAGATTGCTTTGGGTAGTAGAGTCATTTTCACAATGTTGATTCTTCCAATCCAAGAACATGGTATATCTTTCCATCTGTTTGTATCATCTTTAATTTCTTTCATCAGTGTCTTATAGTTTTCTGCATACAGGTCTTTTGCCTTGTTAGGCAGGTTTATTCCTAGGTATTTTATTCTTTTTGTTGCAATGGTAAATGGGAGTGTTTCCTTAATTTCTCTTTCAGATTTTTCATCCTTAATGTACAGGAATGCAATAGATTTCTGTGCATTAATTTTGTATCCTGCTACTTTACCAAATTCATTGATTAGCTCTAGTAGTTTTCTGGTAGCATCTTTAGGATTCTCTATGTATAGTATCATGTCATCTGCAAACAGTGACAGTTTACTTCTTCTTTCCTGATTTGGATTCCTTTAATTCCTTTTCTTCTCTGATTGCTGTGGCTAAAACTCGCAAAACTATGTTGAATAATAGTGGCAAGAGTGGGCAACCTTGTCTTGTTCCTGACCTTAGTGGAAATGGTTTCAGTTTTTCACCATTGAGGACATTGTTGGCTGTGGGTTTGTCATATATGGCCTTTATTATGTTGAGGAAAGTTCCCTCTATACCTACTTTCTGGAGGGTTTTTATCATAAATGGTTGTTGAATTTTTTTTGAAAGCTTTCTCTGCATCTATTGAGATGATCATATGGTTTTTCTCCTTCAGTTGTTAATATGATGTATCACGTTGATTGATTTGCGTATATTGAAGAATCCTTGCATTCCTGGGATGAACCCCACTTGATCATAATGTATGATCCTTTTAATGTGCTGTTGGATTCTGTTTGCTAGTATTTTGTTGAGGATTTTTGCATCTATGTTCATCAGTGATATTGGCCTGTAGTTTTCTTTCTTTGTGACATCTTTGTCTGGTTTTAGTATCAGAGTGATGGTGGCCTCATAGAATGAGTTTGGGAGTGTTCCTCCCTCTGCTATATTTTGGAAGAGTTTGAGAAGGATGGGTGTTAGCTCTTCTCTAAATGTTTGATAGAATTCACCTGTGAAGCCATCTGGTCCTGGGCTTTAGTTTGTTGGAAGATTTTTAATCACACTTTCAATTTCATTGCTTGTGATTGGGCTGTTCATATTTTCTATTTCTTCCTGGTTCAGTCTCGGATGGTTGTGCATTTCTAAGAATTTGTCCATTTCTTCCAGGTTGTCCATTTTATTGGCATAGAGTTGCTTGTAGGAATCTCTCATGATCCTTTGTATTTCTGCACTGTCAGTTGTTACTTCTTTTTCATTTCTAATTCTATTGATTTGAGTCTTCTCCCTTTTTCTCTCGATGAGTCTGGCTAATGGTTTATCAATTTTGTTTATCTTCTCAAAGAACCAGCTTTTAGGTTTATTGATCTTTGCTGTTGTTTCCTTCATTTCTTTTTCCTTTATTTCTGATCTGATCTTTATGATTTCTTTCCTTCTGCTAACTTTGGTGGGTTTTTTGCTCTTCTTTCTCTAATTGCTTTAGGTGTAAGGTTAGGTTGTTTATTTGAGATGTGTCTTGTTTTTTGAAGTAGGATCATATTGCTATAAACTTCCCTCTTAGAACAGGTTTTTTTGCATCCCATAGGTTTTGGGTCATTGTGTTTTCACTGTCATTTGTCTCTATATAGTTTTTGATTTCCTCTTTGATTTCTTCAGTGATCTCTTGGTTATTTAGTAGTGTATTGTTTAACCTCCATGTGTTTGTATTTTTTACTGTTTTTTTTTCCTGTAGTTGATACCTAATCCCATAGTATTGTGGTCAGAAAAGATACTTGATATGATTTCAATTTTCTTAAATTTACCAAGGCTTGATTTGTGACCAAAGATATGATCTATCCTGGAGGATGTTCCACAAGCACTTGAGAAGAAAGTGTATTCTGTTGTTTTTGGATGGAATGTCCTATAAATATGAATTAAGTCCATCTTGTTTAATGTGTCATTTAAAGCTTGTGTTTCCTTCTTTATATTCATTTTGGATGATCTGTCCATTGGTGAAAGTGGGGAGTTAAATCCCCTACTATTAATGTGCTACTGTTGATTTCCCTTTTTATGGCTGTTAGCATTTGCCTTATGTATTGATATGCTCCTCTGGTGGGTGCATAAATATTTACAATTGTTACATCTTCTTCTTGGATTCATCCCTTGATCATTATGCAGTGTCCTTCTTTGTCTCTTGTAATAGTCTTTATTTTAAAGTCTATTTTGTCTGGTATGAGAATTGCTATTCCAGCTTTCTTTTGATTTCCATTTGCATAGAATATCTTTTTCCACCCCCTCACTTTCAGTCTGTATGTGTCCCTAGATCTGAAGTGGGTCTCTTGTAGACAGCATTTATATGGGTCTTGTTTTTGTATCCATTCAGCCAGTCTATGTCTTTTGGTTGGAGCATTTAATCCATTTATATTTAAGGTAGTTATTGATATGTATATTCCTATTACCATTTCCTTGATTGTTTTGGGTTTGTTTTTGTAGGTCTTTTCCTTCTCTTGTGTTTCCTACGTAGGGAAGTTTCTTTAGCATTTGTTGTAAAGCTGGTTTGGTGGTGCTGAATTCTCTTAGCTTTTGCTTGTCTGTAAAGGTTTTAATTTCTCCATCAAATCTGAATGAGATCCTTGCTGGGTAGAGCAATCTTGGTTGTAGGATTTTCCCTTTTATCACTTTAGATATGTCCTGCCACTCCCTTCTGGCTTGCAGAGTTTCTGCTGAAAGATCAGCTGTTAACCTTATGTGGGGATTCCCCTGTATATTATTTGTTGTTTTTCCCTTGCTGTTTTTAATATTTTTTCTTTGTATTTAATTTTTGATAGTTTAATTAATATGTGTCTTGGTGTGTTTCTCCTTGATTTTATGCTGTATGGAACTCTCTGCACTTCCTGGAATTGATTGACTATTTCCTTTCCCATATTATGGAAGTTTTCAACTATAATCTCTTCAAATATTTTCGCAGTACCCTTCTTTTTCTCTTCTTCTTCTGGGACCCCTATAATTTGAATGTTGGTGTGTTTAATGTTGTCCCAGAGGTCTCTGAGACTGTCCTCAATTCTTGTCATTCTTTTTTCTTTTTTCTGCTCTGTGGGAGTTATTTCCACTGTTTTATCTTCCAGCTCACTTATCCGTTCTTCTGCCTCAGTTATTCTGTTATTGCTTCCTCCTAGAGTATTTTTAATTTCATTTATTGTGTTGTTCATCCTTGTTTGTTTGCTCCTTAGTTCTTCTTGGTCCTTGTTAAATGTTTCTTGTATTTTCTCCATTCTATTTCCCAGATTTTGGATCATCTTTACTATCATTACTCTGAATTCTTTTTCAGGTAGACTACCTATTTCCTCTTCATTTGTTTGGTCTGGTGGATTTTTACCTTGCTCCTTCATCTGCTGCATATTTCTCTGTCTTCTCATTTTGCTTAACTTACTGTGTTTGGGCTCTCCTTTCGCAGGCTGCAGGTTTGTAGTTTCCGTTGTTTTTGGTGTCTGCCCCAGTGGCTAAGGTTGGTTCGGTGAGTTTTGTAGGCTTCCTGGTGGAGGGGACTGGTGCCTGTGTTATGGTGGATGAGGCTGGATCTTGTCTTTCTGGTGGGCAGGACTGCATCCGGTGGTGTGTTTTGGGGTGTCTGTGACCTTATTATCATTTTAGGCAGCCGTCTCTCCTAATGGGTGGTGTTGTGTTACTGTCTTGCTAGTTGTTTGGCATAGTGTATCCAGCACTGTAGCTTACTGGTCGTTGAGTGGAGCTGGGTTTTAGCGTTGCGATAGAGATCTCTTGGAGAGCTTTCATCATTTTATATTACATGGAGCCAGGAGGTCTCTGCTGGACCAATGTCCTGAACTCACCTCTCCCACCTCAGAGGTACAATCCTGACCCCCAGCCAGAGTGCGAAGACCCTGTCAGCCACACAGCTCAGGAGATAAGGAAAAAAAAAAGAAACAAAGAAAGAAAAAAATAATATAAAATATAGTTTTAAAATAAAAATTTTAAGAAATGAAAATTAAAAAATATTAAAAGTAATAAAAGAAAGAAAGAAAGAAAGAATAGAGCAGCCAAACCAAAACAGAGATCCACCAATGACAACAAGCACTAAAAACTATACTTAAAAAAAAAAAAAGAAAAAAGAAAGCAGAAGACAGTACCCTAGGACAGATGGTAAAAGGAAAGCTATACAGACAAATCACACAAAGAAGCATATACATAAACACTCACAAAAAGAGAAAAAGGAAAAACAATAAATATATATCAAAAAAAAGGAAGAGAGTATCCAAATCAATAAATAACTCTACCAATGATAATAAACTCTAAATACGAAACTAAGATACACATGAAACCAGAAACAAATTAGATGCAGAAAGCAAACCCCAAGTCTACAGTTGCTCCCAAGTTCCACTGCCTCAATTTTGGGATGATTCGTTGTCTATTCAGGTATTACAGAGATGCTGGGTCCATCAGTTTGATTGTGGAGATCTAATCCCCTGCTCCTGACAGTACTGGGAGGGATTTCCCGTTCTCTTCTTTGTTCACACAGCTCCTGGGGTTCAGCTTTGTATTCGGCCCTGCCTCTGTGTGTAGGTCACCTGAGGGTGTCTTTTCCCCACCCAGACAAGAGGGGGATAAAGGAGCGGCTTATTAGGGGGCTCTGGCTCACTCAGGCCAGGCGGAGGGAGGGGTGTGGAATGTGGGGCCAGCCTGTGGCAGCAGAGTCTGGCATGATGTTGCAACAGCCTGAGGCGCGCCATGTGTTTTCCCAGGGAAGTTGTCCTTGGATCATGGGACCTTGGCAGTGACGGGCTGCCCAGGCTCCCGGGAGGGAAGTTGTGGATAGTGACCTGTGCTTGCACACAGGCTTCTTGGTGGCTGCAGCCACAGCCTTAGCGTTTCATGCCCGCCTCTGGTGTCCGCGCTGAAAGCCGTGGCTCATGCCTGTCTCTGGAGCTCGTTTAGGGAGTGCTCTGAATCCCCTCTCCTCACGCACCCCGAAACAATGGTCTCTTTCCTCTTAGGTTGTTCCAGAGTTTTCCCAGACTCTCTCCCAGCTAGCTGTGGCACTCTAGTCCCCCCTTCAGGCTGTGTTCACACAGCCAACCCCAGTCCTCTCCCTGGGATCTGACCTCCAAAGCCCGAGCCTCAGCTCCCAGCCCCAACCCGCCGTGGCGGGTGAGCAGACAAGCCTCTCAGGCTGGTGAGTGCTGGTCGGCGCTGATCCTCTGTGCAGGAATCTCTCTGCTTTGCCCTCTGTACCTCTGTTGCTGTGCTCTCCTGCATGGCTTACAAGCTTCCCCCCCCCTCCACCACCACCATCTCCACCAGTGAAGGGGCTTCCTAGTGTGTGGAAACTCTCCTCCTTCACAGCTCCCTCCGTGAGGTGCAGATCCCATCCCTATTCTTTTGTCTCTTGTTTTTTTCTTTTTTCTTTTGCCCTACCCAGGTACGTGAGGAGTTTCTTGCCTTTTGGGAAGTTTGAGGTCTTCTGCCAGCGTTCAGTAGGTGTCCTGTAGGAATTGCTCTACATGTAGATGTATTTCTGTTGTATTTGTGGGGAGGAAGGTGATCTCCACGTCTTACTCCTCCACCATCTTGAAGGTGTCCTCTAAATGATTTTAAATGGACCTTTTTCTAATCCTTACAGCTGTGTCTATTTACAAAAACAGCTGATCAATCCATGTTATAATATCCTAAAGAATCACCAGTGGCATTGTATATAAAGATCTACAATTCCAGACTCCCAGAACAAACATCTTGAGTAGCACAAAAACTGATTTTTAAAAAATAATTTATTAGAATAATGTGTTTTTCAGACAACAGCAGATTGATCTAGACTAATATGAAGGGTGAATAGAAATACAAAACAAGGCAAGAATTAATATTAATATACAAAGATGTTATTTAGAAGAAACTCTAGTTATAAAGGCCTTAAATCTATTTTTCTTTTATATTAATAAAGTATGAATAATATATATGCGTACATAGGTTTCTATATAGTTTTTACATCTTATGTTGTCTGGTACTGGATTATTAGTGCAAAATTCAGATAATTGAGTATTAGCAGGTTCTAATAAAAAAAAAAACATACTCAAACATTTGGGCTAAAAATTGGCAAATAATTGTGTACTTGATTTGGAAGATTTCTTTGCTGAAGATGTATTTCACAACATATGCTCAGGTAGACATTTTACTTTATATGTTTTAATATTGACCACTTTTGTAATTGTTACATAGGTTTTTTAAAGATTTTGAACTACATAAATCAGAAAAAGTGTTGCCTAAGCAGAAGTTACATTGTTTTTCATCTTAAGTATAGACAGTGCTGTTCATCTTCTAGGATCTAGCTATTCATTGTTATTCTCAAATAATTTTATATAGTCTCTCTGCTTGATAGATAAGATCTTTATTGCATATAAAAATATTCATTGTTTTTCCAAAATAGACTCAAACACTAATAAATTATTTAAATATTATGATGCATACACTATTTATCATGGTCATGGTGATCCTAAGTCTACTGTGTGATACTATTTACATAGATCACTAGTAGGGAGTCTTTCAAAAGAATGTCTAGCTATTTAATGGAGTGAATTTTAAAGCCTCCTTGGTGAGAGAACAGTTCTTATAGCTGTGAGACAACTTAAACATTTCCTAGCAGACTGATTGAAAACCTTACTGGAAAAGATAAAATATTCCCTTGGAAATGAAACGATGAATTCAGTAATTCATTGTTGTTTACTTTTTTCTGAGTGGTTAATATTCCACAATTCCTATTTTCCATATTTTGCATTTGCTTACTTGGGGAATATAATAAATCAGTATCATATTTACCCAATATGAAATGCTCTAACTTTGTAACCACATGATTTTTTTTCATTATGTTACCTAATAAATTAGAACTTTTCAAAATGCACATATCACCAAATTTTCCTCATTAGAATCAAACTGCTTCCTGGGGGCTGGAATTTATTCTAACCCATACATTATTATCTTTCCCCTTCCCCACCTGGAGGTGATGAATACTAGAGATTCTAGGGTTGAAAATTTTGCACCATTAGTCCCTCCTTGTTCTTTCCTTTTCACAGGCCGAGTTACATACACTTTGTCCTAGTATTTGTCTGAACTCTCAGCTAGGAATACAAAAGAACCAAGACGCACTTTATCCTGAGAGGAAGAGGGATTATTACATTTGTGCTGAATATGAATGAGTGCTCTAGCTGCTGAGTGGAGGAGGGGAGCTGGGCTGCTTGGGAGCCTCCTCCTTCTGTTGTTAATAATACTAATTTAGAGAGTTCTGAGGATATCAAGCACCTTCCATGAAGTAGGTTCTAATAAAAATCATTTCCCGTCCTATATCTCAAGTTATTTAAGTATTGCTAAACTAGATGACAGCTCCTGAATTATATGAATTAGTAGATGCTTATCAGTTTATGAGTCATTTTCAAGTAATATGGTCCTTATATTTTAAGTGAAGGCTTCTAAAGGAATAGTGATTTAGGTAGAATAAGTATTCCTCTTGTAAACAAGATAGACTTGATTGCAGGTCAGCAGGAGCAAAGGATATTCTGGTATTAATTGGCCACATCATATCACACCATATAAGATTCAAGCTACTGTGACTGACTGAGGTGATGCTGAAGAAGAAAAGTGAGTTACATTCCCAAGAATTTAGCAGAATTTTAGGTTCCTTCACCTCTTGTATAGTTTGAAATATTTTAGTATTTGAAGACTGTAGTACATAATGTCTTCTACAAATGAAGGGTATTCCTTTAGTCATTGCTTAGATCTCATTCAGTGATAAAACTGCAAATCTACAATTAAAATGTCACCTGCCTTTGCCTCTTCATCCTGGAAAGATAAAAAATGGACCTATTTAGGATAATACTTCAGGATAATTTTTGCAATGTTGGTATATATTGGAGAATATGCTGTGGTTTTGTAAGGTGCTTAGCTAATTGTATAGTATTCAGTAAAATGCTATAATGCGTCACCCACTGTATAGTGGAGATATAGCAAATCTTCATCATTCATTTGGTGCCTAGACTGCATAATTGAAATCATTGGTGACACTTCACTGCTTAAACTGATGATTCTAGAACTAGGAGGCAATGGTGGTTTTGCTGTTCTGTTTTATTTTTTAATTCCTTTATTTATGATGCTTGATGAATAGAAACAGGTCTTATACATAAAAAATAGAATAGCCAAAGCACTTAAGCAACAGCTCTGCCCGTATATCATATTAACTAGGATCAATTTTTACTTCAAAATAACATAGTTGAGGTGGTAGTCAAAACTGCTTTGATCACTGGTTTGTTAAGGTACAGTTGATGTTGTATAGGTGCGTTATTATAAAATCTATTTTTATTTTACCTGAATTTAGATCTTTGTTAAGCAAAAAATGAAGCTCTATAATTTCTGTATAAAGGACTACAGCTTAATGATGAGGGTTTCATATAGCCTTTGGGGGGGGGGGGAAACAGTTGTTGACCAGGGATATATAAAGGACTTCTGAGCAGTGCTGATCTTCTCCTGATGATACTGCCCAAGTTGGGGAACATACATTTTTGTGGCAGTCATTCCAATAATTATGTAATTGTTGGAGCTCAGCAACCCAGGTTTAAAAGCTTAATTATGTTAACAAGGCACAATGTAATCAGGAGTTAATTGTACTTGTAAATGCTTGAGTACCTGTTTTGCTCTCTGCCGCTTGCTGAATAAAATCTTAAGTCCTTAGTTTGGCATTCAGTTCACACACCTCCTCCCAACTCTCCCATACATACACACTTTTCTTCATCCCATTCCACTCTTAACAATGATTATTTATCATTGGCTTGCCACTCTATTTTTTTCCAGTATCATGTGGTTTATACTTTTTCTTAACTTTTTATTTTATATTGGAGTATAGTTAATTAACAATGTTGTGTTAGTTTCAGGTGTACAGCAAAGTGATTCAGTTATACATATACACGTGTCTATTCTTTTTCAAATTCTTTTCCCGTTTAGGTTGTTACATAATATTGAGCAGAGTTCCTTGTGCTGTACAGTAGGTCCTTGTTGCCACCCTCTTAACTGAATGGAGCTACTCACCGCTCCATGGAGATGACCTTTTTTTTCTAACCTTTATACTTTTACTCATATTTGCAAAAGACATCTGATAAAGGACTATTATCAAAAATATACAAAGGACTATAAAAATTCAACAATAAAAAAACAAGCCAATTAAAAATGGTCCAAAAATCTTAACAAACCCCTCACAAAGAAGAAAATCAGATGGCAAATAGACATATGAAAACCATGTTATCAGAAAAAACAAACATGTAAACAATGAGAACACTACAGTCGTATTAGGATAACCAACATCTGACAACACCAAATGCTGTTGAGGATGTGGAGCAACAAGAACTCCCATTCATTGTTGGTGGGAATGAAAAATGGTACAGCCACTTTGCAGACAGTTTGGTGGTTTTTTAAATTTAAATTTTATTTTATTTTATTTATTTTTTCTACCAAACTAAATATACGCTTAACATGTGATCCAGCAATTGTGCTCCTTGGTAGTGACATTAAGGAAGTTGAAAAGTTATGTCCACACAAAAACCTGCACATGGATGTTTATAATAGCTTTATTTATAACTGCCAAAACTTGGAGCTACCAAGAGGTAGGTGAGTGAATAAATAAATTGTGGTCTATCCAGAAAATAGAATATTATTTGTCACTAAAAATAAATGTGCTATCAAGCCATAACAAGACATGGAGAAACTTTAAATGCATATTACTAAGTGAAAGAAGATAATCTGAAAAGACTATGCACTGTACAATTCCAACTATATGATATTCTGGAAAAAGCAAAATTAAGGAGATAGTAAAAAAGATCTGTGGTTGCCAGGGGTTGAGAAGGTAGGGTAGGGATAAATGGTTACAGAATAGAGAATTCTTAAAGCAGTGAAAATTCTCTATATGATATCATAATTATGAATAAATATCATTATATATTTTTCCAGTCCCACAGAATGTATAACACCAAGGGTGAACTATAAAGTTAACTATGGACTTGGGGTGATAATGGTGGGTCAGTGTAGGTTTATCCATTGTAACAAATATACCACTTTGATGGGGGATTTTTTTATAATGGGGAAGGCTATGCATGTTTGGAGACAGAAGGTATACAGGATATTTCTGTACCTTCCCCTTAATTTTGCTATGAACTTTAAGCTGCTCTTAAAAATAAAGTCAATAAAAATAGATAGATGGATAGATAGGGTAAATATCTGAATAGGTATTTTTCAGGTTTTTGTTTTTTGTTTTTTTTGTTTTTTTTACAGCCCCTAAATGCTGTCATGCTCATGCATCAGTCATAGGGAATCTTTCTTTTTCTACCTCTGGGAAGTTTTCAACCTCTGGGAAGTTTTTTCAACTATCTAGTTTCCAATACAACGTCTATGCTGATAAATCTAAATATGTACATCTTTTGAGTTATATATATGTATCCTCTTGTGAGGTAAAATTTTCACTGGAATATTCATGGGGAGCCTTGATTTGAGTATTTCAAATTCTCCTCCCTCTTCCCAAACTGCTTTTACTCTAGTGTTCCCTATTTTAGTGTATGGCCCTACCATTCAACTAGTAACCCAAATCAGAATCTTGGGCATCTCTCCTAACTGCTTTTTACCCCCAGCCAGGCTCCAATCATCTTATATCCAGTCAGTTGTTCCACCTATCATTTATCCCCTAAATATCCCTAGACTCCATGTTTTTATTTTCTATTTCTGTAATCATCATGCTAATACCAGCCTTAAATATTAAAATGTGCTCTTCTCTCTCACCTATAATCTGCAGATACATCACTCTCCCCAAAAGATGAAGTAAAATAAAATCTGATTTTATCACTCCCTGGCTTTAAAGTGCTTCCTTCAGTGGTACTTCCATACATGTAGGATAGTTACACCTCTTGGACATGGCTTCCAGGGCTTGATGTAGTCTACCCACCTCTTTAGATTCTCTATCTCCATGCTCACTCTCACTTTTTCTACTCTAGCCAACTAAACAACTTTCAGGTTTTTGAGCTGCTATGCTTCCTTTGGCACTGAGCTTTACTCCCACTCTGTGTTTATTCTCCTCCCCAAAGTCATCTGGCCAGCTTGTGCACATCCTTTAGGTGTTTCCTGAGCCCAGAATTCATGATTTTATATCCAGAGCTGAGCATAGCATCTGGCACGTGGTAGGTGAAACATATTACATGTTTAATTCTTAGTAACTATCTGTTGAATGAGATTCTTTTGACTCACAATGTCATACAAGGCTCTTATTAGACTTTTCTTTACACTTACAATTTTATATAAATATTATTTAATCAAGTACATCCTAATACATGGAATTCTTTCTGCAGTCTTCCTTGTTTGACCTTCTTGGATCTCCCCCCCCAAGGATGTTTAAGGACTAATTATTTTATAAATTGTAACATTACTTTTATTGCTAATGCTAATAGTAGCATTAATCATAAAAGTAATGATGATATCATCTAATATTCATTAAACAATTATGTGCATGATTTTTGTGGTAGAATTATATTGTGTATTCTTTTACATAAATATAATGGATATTATACAAATGTATGATAAAAAGAACTGAAGGTTTGGCCTCTAGGGAGATGCATCTGGTTATAGAAATATCAAGTTAGACTTTAATATTCATTCTATTTTGTTTTAATTTTTTACACTGTAATCAATCCATTAAGTATTTGTACAGTCAAACAGAAAGACAAAACACAAATTAGCCAATGAGTTGAATAATATATCCTTGGTTCTAGGTAAATAGAAAATGGGAAACATCTTGTAAATAATAAGAACTTGCCATCATTAATTTAAGGGAATATTTCCCAAAAACTATGCTAAACTTCTTATATGAATTATTTTATTCAAATTTCAGGTCAGTAATGTCAACATTTAAGAACTGTATTCAAGTCTAGGTAATTTGTAAATGACAAAATTAGGAGTTGTATCTAGATCCTTTTGGTGTCAAAGCCTAATTATGCAACCACTAAACTCAAGAGATAACAGAAAATTTGTAGAGAACTGAGCAGAAATGAAGGAAAACAAACCTACCCATTACATTTTCAGAAAGCCAGATGCCCTCAATATATAAAATTATATTAATTTTTTTTCTTATAGTGGGTAATTTAAACTATAATTTCCTCAATTCTATAGTTCAACTTAAAAGCTAATTTAAAAATCATATTATTTCTTCCTTTTGTAGTTTTTACTATTATATTATAAAGTAACATTTTAAAAAAATAACATTTAATAACTTGTGTTATCAATTAGTCACTTCTGTGTTGGCTTATTTATCCTGCTCTATTTAATATGGTAATTTATTCAAAATCTGACTATGTGTTTTGTTTCCTCAGGAAACAAAAAAAGTACTGTTTCTTTACATACACTTTTTTTAAATTGAAGTATAGTCGATTTACAATATTATGTTAATTTCAGGTATACAGCAAAGTGAGTTATATAATTTTTCAGATTATTTTCCATTATAGGTTATACAAAATATTGACTATAATTCCCTATGGTATATGCTATAGAATAAATCCTCGTTGCTTATCTATTTTATGAATAGTGGTTTGTATCTGTTAATTCTATGTTCATAAATTGTCCCTCCCTCTCCCCTTTAGTAGCCGTGTTTGTTTTCTATGTCTATGAGTCTGTTTCTGTTCTGTATATAGATTCATTTGTATTATTTTTTAGATTCCATATATAAGTGATCTCATATAATATTTGTCTTTCTCTGTTTTACTTCACTAATTATAACATTCTCTAGGTCCATCCACATCCATATTGCTGCAAATAGCAATGTTTCATTATCTTTTATGGCTGAGTAATATTCCACTGTGTGTGTGTGTGTGTGTGTGTAGATATATATATATATGTGTTCTTAGGCCAATCATCTGTTGATGGGCACTTGGGTTGTTACATCTTCTTAGGTCAGTCATCTGTTGATGGGCACTTGGGTTATTACCATGTCTTGGCTATTGTAAACCGTGCTGCTATGAACATTGAGGTGCATGTATCTTTTTGATTAGACTCTTCGTTTTTTCTGGATATATACCCAGGAGTGGGATTGTTCGATCGTATGGTAGCTCTATTTTTAGTTTTTTAAGAACCCCCCCATACAGTTTTCCATAATTGATACACCAATTTACATCCTCCCAACAGTGTAGGAGGGTTCCCTTTTCTCCACACCCTCTCCAGCATTAATTATTTGTAGACTTTTTGGTGATAGCCATAGTCATTCTGACCAGTGTGAGGTGATACCTCACTGTGGTTGATTTGCATTTCTCTGATAATTAACAATGTTGAACATCTTTTCATGTGCCTATTGACCATCTGTATGTCTTCTTTGGAAAAATGTCTCTTTAGGTCTTCTGCCCATTTCTTGATGAGGTTTTCTTTTTGTTTGTGTTTTTGATATTGAGCTATATAATCGATTTGTACATTTTGGATATTAACCACTTGTTAGTCACATCATTTGCAAATATTTTCTCCCATTCTGAATTTTGTCATTCTTTGTGTTGATGGTTTCCTTTGCTGTGCAAAAGCTTCTAAGTTTGATTAGGTTCCATTTGTCTAATTTTGCTTTTATTTCTTTCGCATAGGGAGACTGATATAAGAAAATATTGCTACAATTTATGTCTGAGAATATTTTGCCCAGAATAGAAGTGGTGAGAATGGGCATCCTTGTCTTGTTCCTGAATTTAGTGGGAAGGCTTTCAGCTTTTCACTGTTGAATATCATGTTGGCTGTGGGTTTGTTGTAAATTGTTTTTATTATATTGAGATATGTTCCCTCTACACCCACTTGGTGAAAATTTTTATTATGAATAGATGTTGAATTTTGTCAAATGCTTTTTCTGAGCCTTTTGAGATGATCATGTGGTTTTTGTCTTTCCTTTTGTTAATGTAGTATACCACATTGATTGACTGGCATATGTTGAACCATTCTTGTGACCCTGGAATAAATCCCACTTGATCATGATGTATGATGTTTATACATATTGTTGGATTCAGTTTGCTGATATTTCGTTGAGGATTTTTGCAGCTATATTCATCAAAGATATTAGCCTGTAATCTTTTTCTGTAGAGTCTTTGTCTTGTTTTGGTATCAGGGTAATGGTGGCCTCATAGAATGAATTTGGGAATGTTCCCTCTTCTTCAATTTTTGGAATAGTTTGAGAAGGGTAAGTATAAGTTCTTCTTTGTATGTTTGGTAGAATTCCCCACTGAAGCTGCCCAGTCCTAGACTTTTGTTTGCAGGGAGTTTTGGTTTATTATTATTATTATTATTATTATTATTATTACAGATTCAATTATACTTCTAGTGATGAGTCTGTTCAAATTATCTGTTTCTTCTTGACTCAGTTTTGGGAGGCTGTATGTTTCTAGAGACTTGTCAGTTTCTTCTAGGTTGTCTAATTCGTTGGCATATAACTTTTCATAGTATTCTCTTATGATTGTTTGTGTTTCTGTGGTATCAGTTGTTATTTCTCCCTTTCATTTCTAATTTTATTTATTTGGGTCCTCTCTCTTTTCTTCTTGGTGAGTCTGGCTAGAGGTTTATTGATTTTGTTTATCTTTACAAAAGAAACAGCTCTTGGTTTTATTGATCTTTTCTTTCTTTTTTTTTTTTTTGATTTCTATTTCCTCTCTGATCTTTTTTATTTTCTTTCTGCTGCTGACTCTGGGTTTTGTTCTTTTTCTAATTCTTTTAGGTGGTTGGTTAGGTTGTTTATTTGAAATTTTTCTTATTTCTTGAGAAAGGCCTGTGTTGCTGTGAACTTCCCTCTTAGAACTGCTTTTGCTGTATCCAATAAATTTTGTGAGGTTGTGTCCATTTTTATTTGTCTCAAGATATTTATTGATTTCTTCTTTGATTTCATCATTGATCCATTGATTTTTTTTTTTTTTTAGTAGGTTATTGTTTAGTCTCCATGTGTTTGTTCTTTTCCCATTTTTTCTGTGGTTGATTTCTAGTTTCGAACAACTGTGGTCAGAAAAGATGCTTGAAATAATTTCTATCCTCTTAAATTTGTTGAGGCTTGCACTTCTTAATTTGTAAGGACACAAAACACAATAACATGAGAACAACTGCAGAATGATCTATGCATGAAGCTCCCTCTCAGCAAATAGTTTGAAAAATTTCACATTTCATACGTCACTGATATTTAGCAAGTGGGTATTATAGTAGGGTATAATGGACTTCTTATTGGTCAGGTGACTGTTATGTACCTATAGCTATTACACATACTGTTCTGGTCTGTATATATTTAGAATATCAACCCTTCATATAATACATAACAAATAGCTCCATAGATGTATTTTCACTACAGCTGACCCTTGAACAACACAAGTGTTAGGTGCACTGATACTCCCCCAAGTTGAAAATCCATGTATAGTTTATAGTGGGCCCTCTGTGTCCTTGGCTCTGTATCCTATGTCTTTGTTTTTGATCCAGCCAACCATGGATCATGTGGTATTGTACCACTGTATTTATCAAAAAACTCCACATGTAAGTGGGCCTGCTCAGTTCATGGGTCAACTGTATTTAAAAGTATAAATCAGCCAAAATAGACATCCAATCTTCAGTTTACATTTATTGAGTGACAATCTACACCAGGCACTATGATAAATGTTTTTGTTCACTAATTATGTAACTCTTCACAGCAACTCCATGAGGTAGCAACTATAGTTAACCCTTTTAAGGAGCACCAGAGATTAAGTAAATTTCACAGAATTACATAGATAATAAGCAGGGAGTTGAGACTCCAGTCCACCACTATTTGATACCAAAGCCTCTTAAAAAATATGAAATGCATTCTTGTCTCTTTTTAAAGTAAAATACAGTTAGTCTAATTCAGAATATTGTTAATTGTTCTTGATTCATGGAAGGTAATTTTTCAACTGTTTAATGGTGGTTGATATAAATCATTGAAAGTAATTCTATACTACTTCTCTGATCTAGAATCCAAAATAGTTACTATTTTTTTCTACATGAATATATTGAAACCAGAATATAGCTATTATTTTGTGAGTTAGGGAAATGAAGAAATCATTGAAGGAAAAGTAGAAACTTGCAGTTCAGTTAACTACCTGATTTGCTTGTGTACAAGTGTGTATTTTAAAGTGAAATATATATATATTTATATTTTGCTTCTTGGACCTAATTATGAAAAATTTAAGGAAATCAGACATATAAATTATTTTGTGACTTCTAATACATACTCTGTGAATGTGGTGATGGCATAATCTTGATATTAATTTCAGGAATAAATATAATTCCAATGAGATTTGTTAAAAAATGAATTCAAGAATCCAACTGAAAAAAGTAAAAAAGAAAATGAGAATACATGGGACTTTTTTTTTAAAAAAAAGAATAAGATTGGTGAACATGTACTCTCAGACATCAAACACATTATCAAATTACAATAAAAACAACAAGGTGGTAAGATCTGAAGAGTGGATGCTCATTGGAGCAGAAAAGAATGTCCAGGGTAGTTGTCATTTGTGGTGCATGATAAATTTGGCATCTCAAATCAATGAGAGAGCTTTATTTAACAAAAATTCATGATTTTCTGTTACATATTAAATTCCAGGTAAATTATACATATGATTATACACTTTTATAAATGAATGTAATAGCACATTGGAAATATTTATCTGATCATTATGGAAAAATAACTTTCTAATCACAAAAGCAAAGGTAGTTTATGTCCATTCAGAATATAGACGTTGACAGGAGAAAATTGCTTCCATCCTAACAACGAGGAAAAGACACAGAATTTAAATATATAGTCTGGAGAATTCCCTGGCAGTCCAGTAGTTAGGACTCGGTACTTTTCACTGCAGGGGCCCGGGTTTGATCCCTAGTCTCGGAATTAAGATCCCACAAGCCTTGCCGCACAGCCACAAAACAACAACAAAACACATACTCTGATAAAGCCCATCAAGGAGCTGAGTCACAAGATAACCAGGAGCATTTGAAAAGATGGCAGGCCTCTCAGAGAAAGGACAGGGCACAAGAAAAATGTGTCTTTTGGAGAGCACAGAAGAAGAGGAGGCAGTCATACAAGAGTGTAAGACATCACTGCTGGGAAGAGGCGTGAAAGTACACTTTAATAAAAGCTATTAATGTGCATGAGGTTCTGTGAGAAAACAGCAAAAAGCTCAGGAAATTAGAGAGGATTCACAGAGTATATGACATTTTTAAAGGTCAGGACTCAGTTGCAGAGAACAGAAGCTACCCTGGCTAGTTTAAACACCAAGAACTTTATTTACCGTGTACTTAGGTCACATGCTAAATCTTTAGGAGAGCTGAGGAAACAAGTTAAGATGGGCTTTTAGGAACGGTTCCGAAGCCACACTCCAGTCTTCACCTACTGAGGAACTGCGTCTTCTCTTATGATCATGAATCTGCCTGATCAATCTGAAAGTTTCAGCAATATCTGGAGCTAGAACCAAGTCACCACTCTGCAGTCAAGAAGCAGACAGGAATTGACTGTTATCACAGCCTGCATTGGAGCAATTACATGCATACCATCATCCTCACCAGCGGATCAAATGCCCCATACCTGTGATATCCATGAAGCCAATGACTATACATGGCAACTGCTGCTAGTATTTCCCCAGGAAACTCCACCCAGACCTTATTTGCCAGTGACGACAACAGCAGAAATAAATTCTCTGTCTCCCTTCTGACTTCCACATTTAGAGCACATATGGCTGATCTCTTCAGCCAACCCAGGCTGCAAAAGTCTAGAAAATGTAGTTTTTACCTTCCCAGTCTCTGTGGAGGAGGCTTTTCCATTAGAAGGAGGTTGGGGTGGATGGTTAGCACCATTTCACCATAGACAGTATCATCATGTAGGCACTGGGCCTTAAAGAACAAATAGCAATGTGCCAGGAGGGGAAACTGGGAGGAGATTTTAGACAGAGGAAACAATGTTTGCAACAGTAAAGAAAGAAAATAAATAAAAACAAATTGGAATTATTTTTGAGAAGCCTGAATTGATTGGGTGACTGGAAAATGTTTGGGTGAGTGGGGGAATGGAAAGATTTTGAGTATAGTAATTGGGTTTTGCTTTAGGGGAAACACTTTTAAAATTAAAAAAGAGCTGAATCCTGCTTTTAAAAAAATACAGTTGAGATATTAAAGATCAAAGAAGTTTTAATGGTTTTTTAATGTTCCTACAGGGATCTTGATGTACTCATGTATATTGTAGCTTCCCAGCATGAAATCCAGGTTTTAGTGTAGAAAGAATGCTCAGCATATCTTTGTGCCAGGCCTGAATGTCATAATGACCAAGATATAATTTAAAAAACAACAACAACAACAAAAGCCTAAAAGCTCAATATAGACATTTGATAGTTAATATGTACTTTTAGCTCTCTGTATTAAGTGAACTCAGGAAAGAGAATCATAAACCAATTGGGAAAATTCCTTAGGAAAACATATTGGGAATTATTGAGTTAAACACATTCTCATATTTTACTGAAAAATGCTCAGATTTTATAAACTAATGTGCAATTTGAATCTTCATATGGTGATATATTATGCATTGTTTTTCACAATTATTTGACAAATGAAGTATATTTTCCTATAGCACTTTGGAGAGCTAGTGTTTCCTGAAACAGATTTTGAATATACTGACTTAAAGTCATTGAATTTCTCAATTATTTTCAGACTCCTTGGGAAATAATATGGTTTAAAAATTTGAGTTAAGTCATCATTTAGTTTATCTTTGGCTATTTGTGTTCATTTTTCATGTGCTTCCCTTGAGTATTTACAAAACTAGGCAGTTCTTAATTTAACTTGGCAGCTGGTAGGGAGAGATAGCATGCACAATTAAATTTATAGATTATTTTTAAAACATCTTTTATACATTTTCTTTACACTTCCTTGCATAACAAACATCTTCTAAGAAATGGTAATCATTTGTAAAGTGGGCAGTATCTATTCTCCTTTCTTGCGCTTCCCTACTAGGATTTAGAAAAAATAAGTGCTGTACATGGCTGAAAGCTAGGAAATGGGATAAATGAAACAAAAGTTTTCAAAATTCCATGTGTGGAATTGGATCCTAATTATTTCAGAGGATCAAGAATGCTGATTTAAAAATATGAAAAGAGATAAAGTTGATATTTTAGCAGATGTCACAACAGAAACTGCTAAAGATAAACTGGACAAAGTTAAACAAGGAAGACTTTATTCAAGGTTACTGCAGTAGGGTGGAGAGGCCAGAACTCAGTCTGAGGTCAACTCTACTTAAAATGTAGGACTGCAGAGTTTTTAAAAGCTAGGTTGGGATATCATAGGACATCGCTTTTTGATAAATGGCTTTGCTCAGAAGAAAAGTAAACTCTCTCTTATTTTCATGACAGGAGGTAATTTTACAACTTGGAGCAAGTCATTCTGCCAAAGTTAGGCTCCCAGTCTTCCCACAGAAACTGGGAGGTAGGAGTTCTTATGTTTCTTGATGATTACATTTTAAAGAAAGGGCGCCCAGGTCCTTGAGAAAGACATGTCTGGGTTGTAAAACTTGCAAGAAATCTTAAAAAAACGATTTACATCTAGAGGTGCACTGAAAGGTTTTACAATTAAATGTTTTCTAAAGTAAATTTTCTAAGAAAAGGGAGGTCAGGGGTCTAGAGTCAGGAAGAAGACTGTCTAAAGTTTAGTCAAGCTGAGAGGAAGATTAAGGCTGTCTTGGGCACAAAATATTACCAGAGTTGTTGAGCGTGAAATTTTCTGGACACCTTCACAGTATTAAGTTTGAAATGTATGCATTGCCAGATCAGTAGAAAAACATATCTTCTCAGGAACTGGACTAAACTAATATTTTTACTATCTCTCTGTTTTCAATTTGACAGTTCATTGAAAAGCAGAGCAAGACAGGACACACTTTTATGCTTCTCCTTTGAAATTGCTCTCTAAAACAATTAAGGTTGTAAGAACCATCATAATCCTAAAATTCCCAACGCAAATAAAAAAATAGCTACACTATTACTTCACACTTTTATATTTAAAGTTATGGAATAATGTGTTCACAGTAGAAAATATATAAAATGACCTCTTTTCTCTCCTATATTATTTACTGTAGTTTCCCAACTCCCCATGCCAAATTAGCCAGTAGTTACAAATGAGATCACATTTCATGACTCTTTACCTCTCTTTTATTGGTACTCTCCATGTTATGTACTTTTGGAAAAGTTCAGCATTGTCTCAGATGTGCTCATGTACAAGTCTGGTCAGCCATCTTATCAGTTTTTTTTTACACAACTTCTGCCATTGATTATACTTTCACCTCAGCTGGATTTTACTGCACATTTCAGGCTATTCAACATCTGCTGCATGCCCCTACTATTACACCCAGGCAGTGTGGTCTTAACCAGGGCTTGATAATAATGTACTAATACTCTCAAGGTGATATTTCTAATGAACTGGGATTTGTGATTCTTGTTCTTCTTTTTGCATAAAATTATTTTTAGAAGATTATGAACCTTTTGTGGCATGTGCTTTTATGTGTTCCAGAGTTGTGAGTAAAAATTTTATCCATATTTATTAGTGGTTCTTCTCATTAGGACCCACAGAAAAGTCCATGATGGAATGCACATTATATTGACTGCACTTCTCAGCATTTCTCTTCTCTGTCTATCCTTGAGGCTTTCTGAGTGTGTTATGCTTGTCACATCTGGCTCTCTCTTCTTTTGGGATGAGTTCATTCCGAGAGTCCCATTTAGATGCTCATGCACACAGATTTCTGACTAAAAAACCCATACATTTTCTTGACCATACTCAGACATGTCTGATTTCCAGTTGAGGTTTCATCTGGGTTCTGTAATACTTGATTTATGATGGTATAGATATCTTTTGCTTGCTTGCTCTTTCTCTTTCTGTCTTAAATTCCATTAATTCACTGTGTAAAATTGTGGTTCTCCAGATGTACTCATTTTAAATAGGAATATAAGTTTTAGTTTTACTTCAAATAAATATTGCATACAATTTTCAGGAATAATTAGAACATTGATGTATTGTACAACTAACAAGAAAGGCAAGGGCCATGTACTGTTCACCTGCATTTGCCAATTGCTATTTTGCTATTTCTTTCAACAAAGTGTCTATCTTGTGTCAGTCTAGTAATTTGGCTACACTAGTGAACCAAATGAACTAAAATTCTTGTTCCCATTAAGGAAAGAAAATTATGTATCTATATCTGTATATATACACACACATATGTATACACATATATGTATATATGTTTCCATATGAAAAAACTAAGAAAAGATTAAGAATCTATCTTCCATACATATGTCAGTTACTTTCTGTTGCTTCTTTGGGGCTTATTGTTTTCATAATTTTTTTATGAATACAATAAAATTTTGCATTTCCTTATAATTAACTTTGACAGCATCTTCACTCTAAATGTGGGCTCCTTTAACAGAAACTGTCAATCTTTGGAGGAAAAATATAAAATTGTTCTATTTTTCCTAAATAAAAATCCATGGTAAGGAGGCAAGACAGTGAAAAAGATTTCAGATCCAAGAATCCTGGCTTACTTTTTAAAATTTTGTCACTTAGTAATCATGGACCAACTACTTGATTACTGTGAATGTTTCCTCATCTGTGAAATGCAGCCAGTAATAACTTCTTTAAAGGTTTGTTGCAAGAATCAAAGAGCACAGTAATTATGAGCTTGGCTGATGTTGTGCCTGGGACTTGTGAGCACTTATGGTGTTGACTATGTTCCCTTGTTACTCTCTCAAATTTAGACTGACTATTTGCAAATCAAGTTTGTGTCAAATAAACCTAAGAAAACTGGTAAAATTAAATAAAAATGGCCTTATCAGAATCCTCTCCTCTTCAATCTCTCTCATATTTAAATTTTGAATAAAACGCTTATCACACTCTGTCTTGGGTCATAGTTGTTATCTACATATCTCATGTCTCCTGTTATAGTATGAAGTCCTTGATGATCATAAATATATCAAGATTATCTCTGTGTTCCAAAGAATGCCGTTGGAAAGAGTTTTGCTCAAAGTACATTCTTAATAAGTAATTTCTGTGTTTTTAATTTGTGGGTATAGCCCTCTAAATTCACATAGTTTTCCCTCAATAATATATTTTTAAAACAATAAAAGTATGTATTATTTTAATAGCTTATTATGAAGAATAATATTTACCTTTAAAAATTCCCAAGATTTATTTTCCTCAGTTTAGCTTTTGTCAGTATTCCAAACACATGCAAACATAAATCTCATTTCTTTTTGTATCCCCATGTGTCTCTTAAATATATTGCTTCTGTTGTAAGGAACAACCAAGAAAAATGATGTTGTATTACTATGCATGACAGAGCAACAGAGCACCATTGGGTCCAATTCACTCAATTTCTACATGTTCTTTATGAGCTTCCACACATAGAAGCAGGGGGTTTATATGCTCAGAAAGAGTTATATATCCCAACCATGTAAATTCTCTGTTCTTTTTAAGTGGAACATAGGCTTTGCCACATGCAGCCTCATCAACCATGTGTCTCAGGGGTAAATAAACTACTAAGGATGTCTAGTTGGCAAGATTTTCACTTTAATAAGTAATAGCACTCAAAGGGAAGAGATTCTAAAAAGTTTCCAAATACGCCAGATGCATATTAGAACAGTTAGGAGAAATCATAAGCAGCGACTCCCTTAAGCCTCATTGTACTTCAGCTTAGCCAAACCAGAAAAATTTCTCTGAAAAATAGGCAGGTTGAGAAAGCAATGGATTTCAGGAGCTTTGGACTCCATTCTTGATCCTTCTTTTGACTTAAAAGGTCATTTCTGCACATTCTTTAATGATTCTGTGCCCTTTTTATTCCTTCCAGAAAGGCAGGATTGAGAATTGGATATCTTCCACTAAGTGGACAGGAGAACAGTGGTGAGGGAAGTAGGTTTTAGTTTCTTATGTAAAAAGTCACTGACTGATAATAGTATGAATGGTATGTAAATTTAGATCTCTTGGACTGTCATCTAAAGGAGTGAGGAAAACAGACTTTGAACACGAGAGTCTGAAAATACATCAGGAAAGGTATTGAAACTGTGTAACGCAGACTGGGACTTGAACCCATGCACCGGGACTTGAACCCAGCCAAAACCCAGTTTGGGACTTGAACCCACCGTCTTTTAACTGAGATCACACACCTGGTCTCAGGACTTAATGAAGCTCAGGTTCTTGATGTCTCATCACAGAAAGAATTCAGTGAGAGACAAAGTGATAGGTAAGAAGTGGATTTATTTAGAGAGAAACACGCTCCACAGAGTGTGGGCCATCTCAGAAGGCAAGAGTGACACCAGAGTTGTCAGTTTTTATGGGGGTGGCTAATTTCATAGGATAATGAATGGGAGGAGTATTCCAGCTATTTGGGGGAAGGGGTAGGGATTTCCAGGAATTGGGTCACCACCTACTTTTAGACCCTTATGGTCTGCCTTGGAACTGTCATGGCACCTGTGAGTGTGTCATTTAGCTTGCTGATGTTTACAATGAGTGTATACTGAGGCTCACGGTCTAGTGGAAGTTGACTCATCTGCCATCTTGGACCTATTTGGTTCTAATCAGTTTATGTCATGTCCTCGGGCTATGTCATTCTTTTAAAGGTTGTGCCCTGCTCCCTTCCCTCCTGTTTCAGTATGATTACTAAAATTGGCATAGTTTATTGACTTAAAGTTTCTATTATTATTTTCATTCCTTCATTTATAGATTGTCCATACCCATCCAATCTTCTAACAATAGCAGCAACAAAAGGTGTTAGGAGAATTAATAACAACAAAAGAAGAGAATTGAAAAAACATTTTAAATTAAATTTGTTGATTATATCATGACATTTTGCCAGAGTTGAACATTATAACAGGGTATAAGAAAGAAAGAAGAAAGTATACGTTTTCCTGTTGACAGGAAAACTGGGAACTGGGGTGCACTGACAATGATATCAGTTTGTGTTCTTTAATTATTACTACTTATGAGTAGTAATAATTAGGTCTCATTATTACTGCAGTTTTGCAAGTGAGGAATTAGAGGCTCTTTTCTGTTAAAATAAATTTTTAAAGTTACGTACAAATTATTTTTATATCTGGAATTCGGTTCTCTTGACAGAACAGTCCAAGTTGTTCTTAACTGTATATAATAGAAATTTTTTTAATCATTGAGTATATAAAGACACAGCTCTAAGTGAGCGGTTAGTATTTAGAAAATATATATGTATAAATTGCCAGGGATATTACTGAAAAACTGCATTTACTTAGGTTTTCAGTTTTCTGAATGCTAAACAACACACTTTAGTTACGTTAAAAGAAATTATACAAGCTTATGCATAGAAAAATATTTCTAATATTAAATTACAAGAGTATTTTACTATTGTTGTTTTATTCTTTATAGGGAGAACATTGAGAACTTAAAAAAAGGCATCTGCTGTAATTTTGCCAAAAGATGTATTATTAAAATATGTGTTTACTTTTTGTCTAGATGTAAAAATTAAGAGTCCAAGATAAAAATCAGAGAAGCTAGTTCTGGGGAAGTTAAGATTACATGACCTCATCTTATGTCTTTAGACCATCTAATTCCACATTTTCTAAAATGTGCTACAGGAAACCCAATTTAGCAGAAGGGTAAAGGGGGTTATTGGTTAAGAAACATTCCAAGATAAATAAGCTTGGAAATTCTGAGTCAAATTAAATAGTTTTATGTACTTCAGGATGATCAGATCTTTAGTTGTGACAGCGGATGCTTAAATTATCAGGAGGTAATTGTGGTGTGAAGTATTTCCCAAGATGATTTGATCCTACAACATTTATTATGGAGCAACTTTTGGGAATCTACTTTGGAAAGTAAAGATCTAATTTAAAGCTGTGGTAGAACATAGGCAACCTAGAAATTTAGCCACGTATTCATTATGATTTCTCCCTAAATGCTAAATTACAATAAAGTCATGGTTATGGCCCAAATATGAATGCTCTGTATTGTTAATTAAGTTGTGTTCCAGATCCTTTAGTTACCAGATAAATATTATGCTTTTTAAAATACAAAGAAATGTGCTAGTTTTGTAATCTCACCAGTTTATTCCCTTAAGAGCCAAGATTATGGAGTTGCCAGGCCATCAGACGTTTAAATTTTTCAAAAATTTTTTAGATCTTTGTGTTCAGGCACTCTTTATCAACCATCTGATTGAGACAAAAGAATTCTGAGTCATAAGGAAGAGATAATTTTGTCTTGAGAAACTGTACGGATAGGATTATCTCTTCCATATAAGCACCAGAATTCTTTTGCTTTGTAACATAGTACAAACAAACCCAAAATGGTAGCTTACAAAAATAAACATTTATTTCTTCCTCATCTTTCTGGTTAGCTATACAGGGTGAGTTTTCTGCAGCTCTTTCTGTGTGTGTATGTTTCCTATTCCAGGAGCCAGACTGAAAACAAAGCCTCCAACCACTGCATGCATCTCTTGCTTTGTTGAGACATACATTACAACTGCTCATATGCAGTGGTTAAAGCCAATTACATGGCTAAGCCTGATATCAGTGGATAGAGAGGTGCATTGCTTCTGCAGGGAAAATTGCAATGGGGAGAGGTCTTTAAAACTCTTGTAGGGGGCTACCTTGGTGGCGCAGTGGTTGAGAGTCTGCCTAGCGATGCAGGGGACACGGGTTCGAGCCCTAGTCTGGGAGGATCCCACATGCCGCGGAGCAGCTGGGCCCGTGAGCCACGATTACTGAGCCTGCGCGTCTGGAGCCTGTGCTCCGCAACAAGAGAGGCCGTGATAGTGAGAGGCCCGGGCACCGCGATGAAGAGTGGCCCCCGCTTGCCACAACTAGAGAAAGCCCTCGCACAGAAACGAAGACCCAACACAGCCATAAATAAATAAATAAATTAAAAAAAAAAAAACTCTTGTAGGAAGACAGAATTTTTTTTACAAATAAGCTATTAATTTTGATGTAGTAATATTTTTCATAGGAAAGAGCAGGGTTTGTTGTTTTGTGTCATGTTCAAGAAGATTTTCACAACCCCTTACTTATACATACATATTATCTTTTTTTTCTGTAATGTATTTCTAGCTAAGTATACTAAATGCTTCAACCAGGTATGAATTGATTTTTAGATTCAATACATCAATTTTATTCCAAGTGTACTATTGGGATACGTGATACCACTAGTTATCTTGCACATTCTTTTCACACAAATTTGAAATGCCAACTTTTCTTATATTCTAAATACAAATTTTGTACTTTTAAATTTTACATTAGCATACTTGTTTAATACTTAGTAATGCTAGACAATTTGTCACTAACCTTTTTACTGTATATATGTATGCAACATTTTGTATTTACTTTTTGTATTTTCTATATTTTCCCATAATATTCATGAATCTTTTGCACATTCTTTTCTCCTAGTAAATTTTAGAATAATCTGATTGCTATCACTAAAATATCTGGATAGGTCTTTGATTACAACTGCAGTAAAATTGCAGAATGATTTCAAGAGAACTGATGTTTTATTCATCTCACTATTTCTTGGAATATTTTCCCAGTTATAGAGAATGAGCAAAAGAGCAAAGTATTACAATAGGGCTGGCATATTACAGACAATATTTTGAAACAATAGGTGATTAATAATATCTCGGGCCTTATGATGACCATGGCAATGTGTTGCTCCAATCTCCTAGTGGGGAGCATAATTTACTCACCCCACCTGCACACCTCTGAGTCCATTGCTGCCTTCACACTGTGGACACACATTCCCCAGGCAGCTCACAAGCCATGACTGAACATGACAGAGGTATTAAGCAGGCTCATTACAGCAAGATGTGAACTCCTCCAGTAGCTAACTCTGGGAAGAAAACTCATTGCATTAGCCAAAACTTTCTTGAAACTTGGTTTCTGAAGTCTGAAAATTTTTTCTATTCACTCCGCTTTCTTCTCTCTTTCCTTCTGTAGGTGTCAGACTTGCATCATGGTTTGAAGGCTCTCTCCTGCTCCCATCCCCAACAAATTTCTTCCACATGTAATCATGTCTTAGAATCTACTTGTAATAACTCAGACTTGTATAGAGTGGAGACCTAACAAAATTCATTCATTTTTAAGTCAGTGGCTATTATTGTCTCTAAGCAGTCTGAAAGAGCCTTCTGAATGTTTATAAGGTTATGTTTGAATAGGCATTTGGTTCTTTGAACATTGACTTAAATCCAATCTAATAGTCACAATGTGTACATTTTGTTCAGAAAGACTAGAAAGCAGTTCAATTTCCACCCTGTCTATCCCTCTTTTGCTTTCCACGTGACATTCTATCTTAGATACATACAAAGGCATGTCTTTTAGTGTTTGGATTTCAAAAATTATCGCCTTCTGGGTTTGACGCTGTTGCCTTCAAAGCCAGAAGCAGGAAGATGAGCAACATTTAACTACTACTTAAGTAGTGTAGGTAAAAATTGTCAAGTATTTTGTAATTAATATGTATTTCAGGTTATCAAAGTTATGATAATTAAAACATACAGAAAGTATTTGCACTTAAGGATTTATCCTTCTGCCAAACATTCAGATTGCCCATTTTTAAAGCGATGCTGATAGATCATGTTTGTAATAAAGATTAATGGAAAGTAATTTTTGACAGAAAATATCTTTTGATGACATGTGATATCTATGTACATAGATATGTTCACACTTAAATAAGTATATGTTCAAGCTTAAAATCATTCACTGTGAGCCGTGATTGACATTAATGTCTCAAATAACTGAAATAATTTTTAAGGTTCTCTCCCTGTACAAAAAGAGAAGCAAGTTTTAAAAATATCATACCAGATGTCCTTCTGTTGTTCTATTTTCTGCTGGAATGTTATGAGAATGTCCCCGTCTGTGCTTTGCTAATCAATGTAGCTAACTGACTTTGTAACAAATGCCCCTGTGAAGCCATCATTTACCCTGACTGTGTTGTAGTTGAACTAATGACTTGGTGGATAGATTTGTCCAGGACCTTCTGCTAGGATTAATGTGATCTGTCTTTCTTGGACAAAAGAAGGAACAAAGAAACAAAAAGGAAAAAGCAAAAAGCAGAAAGATTAGAGGAAATGGTGATCAGTATTTATATTATTGGAAATTTCAGCTATTCTTCTTAGAACTGATCTGAATACTTACCACTTATATTATTAATCATATGATAAATTTCAATGATCTTTTATTTCCATGGTTTTATAATAATTTATTTGATTCATCCAAAATAAGTATATGAGATATTAAGTTTTATTTGGAGTGATCATCTTTGCATTTGGCAAAGACAATAAATATAAAATTATGGAAAGTATTAAAACATCACCTAAATTATTTGTACCAAAGTTATGAAAGAGAATAACAATATTTTAATATAAAAAACTAAGGAGATTAAGAATTTAGTAGAGAAAAATTTAGACTCGAGAAATCACAAGTCAGAATTGTAGTAAAATATAGTTAGCTATTGATACCATGAAGTAAAAATAGTATTATACATTATTTCCTAGAAAAAATGGAAATTGGTATTATTTCTATTTCCAGGTATCAGTTAATTGTGTTAAGTCATAGTCTTTATTATGTTAGTACTGTTGAATTTTAGAACAATGATAAACTATTCTATTTGAGATAATTAGAAAGATTTGAACAAAATTATTTTTATTTTATTTTGAATAAATGAGATGGGGAAAATATTCTTATGTAATTGCTTCTGCTACTTAACTGATTCGATTTTTACTGGGAAATTGAATAAAGTAAGGAAAACAGAAGATGATGTTTTAATGAATATGTTTTTTACTTTTAATTTTGGTAGTATGGAAGAAATTATAACAATAAAACTATTGAACCTAGAACACGGGTACTATCATAGGTGTTTTCATTTTGTTTTCTGACTAAATACACTAAAATTAAGCTTTACCAAAAGATGGTAAACTACGTGACTTACTTTGGGGGTAATGCTCTAATCTACTTCTTTCACTAAAGTATGTGGCAGTTTCTAAGTCAGCTCTGACATTATAATAAAATACCATGAACTGTGTGGCTTAAACAACACACATCTATTTCTCACAGTTCTGGAGGCTGGAGGTCCAAGGTGCTAGCCAGTTTGGCTCCTGGTGAGGAGTGGCATTTTCACTGTCTTCATCTGGTGAAGAGATAGAACTCTAACGTCTCTTCCTCTTCTTACAAAGATACTGATTCCCTTGAGTGGGCCTCACCCTCATGGTCTCATCTAAACCTGATTATCTCCCAAAGGCTCCATCTCCAAATACCATCACCTTGAGAGTTAAGGCTTCAATGTATGAATTTGGGAGGACACAGTTCAGTCCATAGCAGTCAGTTTTTCAAATAGTCAATCTTCTGAAACTAATTTTGTGCTTGCATGCTTGAGTATATTAAAGAGAACAAACAAAATTTTTCATAATACTTTCTTTAGAAAGAATAAAAAGCTTCTGAGGCTTTGCCCATTTTTTTCTTTCTTTTTCTCTTTTTCTAGATGTCCGATTGGTGATAGGTTTTGGAGAAAAGGAGAATATACAGACCAGAGGACCTAGCAAGGTAAGGAAACAGCTGTGTTTTTCTTATTTGTATATGTGTCTTAAAATTAATTTTTAGTATGTCCTTCTAGCAGTTGGAAAAATACCACGCAGTAGCAAAGGTTAGAAACGACAGACAGTGGTGCATTTTGGGTTGCTTTTGTGCTACCTTGAATTTATTTTTTATTAACTGGGTGCAATGCTGCACAGGACGGGAGGGGTACTGTCTAACTGTGTAGGTTTCAGGTGTGCAGTAGCATTTGTATCTTTTCTCTAGCCTCTGCCCTTTGTTTAGTGTTTTAGTAGCTTAAGTTATAATAAAATTAAGCTTTGGATCTCTGTTCCATTCAATTTTCAAATAAATATTTCTGAAGTTACATTGATATTCTTCAGTATATTATTGAAATGCCTAAGAGCACCTGTTCATCCAATGCCAGTTCAGGCCTTCATCTCTACTGAGCTGTAAGACAGGATGGAACAGTGCGGGCTTAGCTGTTTGGTTAATCAGTAAAATGTGGAGTGGTGAACTCTGAAATGGGTCTGAATCAGATCTTAAAAAATATACAGTGACTGGACAATCTAAATTAATTCATTCAGATTGTAGGTACACAGCTGTCACATGGAAAGGCTTGACGCTGCTTTTATCCTGACTGTTTTTCAGTGCTTGGTATAAGATAATAAACAGGGGCTCTTTAAAGTTTGCCTGTGTATGAGTGTTTGGTTTCGGAGCGTATGTGCCACTTTGTGTTTATAGTAAAATATTAGAAGGAATTTGTTGATTCAAAGATGATGATAATCTTGAAGGATTTGTACTTATGTTACTGGCTAATTTCACTTAGCATAATGTCCTCAAGATTCATCCACTTAAATGAAGTATCTAATGTAGTCAAACTCATAGAAATGGAAAGTAGAATGGTGGTTGCCTAGGGCTGAGGGGAGACGGAACTGAGGGGCTATAATTCAATTTGTACAGAGCCTCAGTCAAGCAAAACGAAAAGGTTCTAGAGATCTGCTGTTCAACATTGTGCTTATAGTTAACAATTCTGCACTGTACACTTAAAAATTTGTTAAGAGGATAGATCTCATGGTATGTATCTTTTACCACACACACAAAAAATAAAACATAAGTAAAGAAGAACAGTGCTGCTGCCCTAGTAAACAGGACTGCAAACCAAGGAAATTTAAAGCACATAGTTTATTGTCAAGTTTCACTTGTTTTACAAACTAAAACAGCTGTCTAGCTTCTAAAAACCCATTTCTGTTTTGATAACTAACATGTAATTATGAAGATAAAAATATTTATGCACATAAACATAATATGGTAATCATATAGTAAACTAATATAATTTACATATGATGACATTTAAAGAAGGCATTTAAATAAGAGGAATATAACTATAACAAATAAAGATATACAAACCTAAGTGAGATCTAAGATGCTTGCTTTTCATAAAAAAATGGGAATTGTCCATGTCAGGAAAATGAGATTGTCAAGAAGCTTCTGTAGGTTAGTTAGACTGGGTAATTTGAATGCAAGCAGTATCTACATATATTTTCAGATTACCACAATCCTACACAACAAATACATGGACACACAAACACATTGTGTACACTGCCTGTACCATTCACTCAAAGTCAATATGTGTGGCTTGCGTCCAACAAATAAGGCAAGATTTGGTTGAGTCATCAGGTCTTGCACTGTGGACAAAAATCTGCCTTTTAAAAGAGTTTGGGTGGTCACATTGTAGCAGTTGCTAAAGAATTTTCTTTATTAACGATTTATTTCAAGGAACAAGTTCTTTGTTTTCTATTCAATTCCCTTATCACTATTATGACCCTGAAAGTGTCAGCATTCTCATTCTTCCTCTTGTTCTGCTGAAGGTAGAGAATACTGAAGTTGTAACTGCTGTGTTGGAAATACCATAAAGGCAGTATGTAGTAAACTCAGCATAACTTATTGGTGATATTGCATTTCTCTAATTTTAAAAATTATCTAAATAAAATAAAAATAAGTATGTTTATTAATTTTATACAGCGGGCACACTTCTTTTATTATTCTATGTACATTTCTTCACATTTCAACTTTTGAAATAAAAAATTTAACATCCTCATCTTGAGGAATTCTATTTCAATGTCATCTTGGTAGACAGTGAAAAGTTCAAACTCAGGAGTCTGGGTTTAAATCCTTTCTCATTTACTATGTCAGTTATCAATTGTTGTCACAATTCACTCCAGTACTTAAAACAGAAAAAAAACATTTATTATCTCAGTTTTTCTGTGGATCAGGAATTTGGAAACAGTTTAGCTGGGTGTTTTTGGCTCAAGATATCTCAGAAGTCAGTAGTTAGTAATATTGACTAGAGCTGCGCTTATTTTTAGGCTTCTCTGGTTTAGGGAAAGTATCTGCTTCCGAGCTCACTCACATGGCCCTTTCCACAGGGCTGCCTCATGACATGGCAGCCGATTTTCCCAAGAGTAAATAATCCAAAGAGAGAAAGGGGCTTGCAAAACAGAAAATACAGCTATATAATCTAGTCTCTGGAATGACATCCAACTACTTCTGCCATGAATTTTTGTTATTGTCATCGTTAGAAGAAAGTCAGCAAATCTAACCCTAACTCAAGGAGAGGGATTACAGAAGGGGGTGAATATTAGGAGGGAGGGATCACTGAAGTTATTTTAGAATGTCCTTACCACATTTAGTTTGTGTCACGTTTCTTTGCATGTAGAATTAGACTAATAATACCAGTCTCACAGTGAATGAATTGACCTTAGGAAAACCTGTAGCACACAGTGAGCTCTCAATAAATATCAGCTGTGATAATTATGATGGCATCTATTGCCTGAGTGTCTCCTACCTTTTGTCCTAATTTCTCTGTCTAACTTCAGGCTTTCTCTGCTCCCATCAACTCTTCTTTTAGGCTACCAGATTATTCTTATTTAAATAGAACATTTATTGTTTACTTCTACACTATACACTCTACAATGAGAGTCTCTCTCACTAAGTTTAAACCCTGCCTTTCACTACCCTTTATAATCCGGTCCTGTACTTCCCAGGTACCCAAACAGACTCATGGTTTTATTGCACAAGACTCCTGATTTTCCTTGAAACATATTTTCCTTTGCCCCTTCCCATAGCTTTTATTTTCCACATGAATCTGTAATGCAAAGCTCCCTTACTAATAGAACTTTCTCAGCACTATGGATACAGTGTTGAACAAAGTACTCCTTTCCATATGGAACTTCTGATTTAATGAAAAAACAGAGAAATGAGGGAGGATTATAGCGTAGTAGCATACCATTAGGTTATAGACATTGTTGCTATGGAAGAAAACATATTAATATATCCTAACCTACGTTAAGAATTAAGATATCCTGAAAGAAGTTACAGTTAATATTAGATCTAAAAGAGAAGAAGAGATAACCAGAATAAAAGATCTAGGAACTGACAGGTTGGGGAGAAATGAATGAAAAGCAAGTACAAAGCATATAAAAATTGTTTCATTTGAATAGCTTGTAATGAACCAATGGGATTATCACTCACCTATAAAGTAGCGATACTCTCCCCAATTCCCTTCCATATCCTCCATACCTAAATCCAGGCACAATAGAGAATGTATGGTAAGAGCTTAATAAAATCACTCAATTGATTAATTTAGTACTAATGAGAGATTCTACTTCAGGCTATGCTCATATTCCATGTGACCTGACTTTTAATCAATGATGAAAAACATGATTAATTTATTAATGTGAATTAAACACTATAGCTTTCAATATCTCTATTTTATGGCTATATCTATATCTATAATAGTTAACTTAAAATATTATAACTTCCAAGTTATACAAACCTAAACAAGCCTAAACCATTTTAAAGTGCTAGTCCTATGCAATTCCCGTTTACTCTAGTCTGCTGTTTTTAGATAATGGCTTTGGAGTCAGACTGACTGGGCTCAATTTAGAAGTAGATAGATAGACAGATACATACATACATACATACACACATACATAGAGTAGGAAATTATATATATGTGTATATATATGATATAGGAGCTATATATCCTACTGTATATCATATATATGAATATTTAATTGAGGTATACTTGGCATCTATTATTCTAACTTCAGTTATAGAGCATAATGATATTTGTATATATTGTAAAATGGTCACTACAATAAGTTTAGTTAACATCCATCACCATACATAGTTACGAATTTCTTTTTGTGATGAGAACTTATAAGATCTACTCTCATAGCAACTTTCAAATATGCAATACAGTGTTATTAACTATAGTTACAATGCTATATATTACATCCTCAGGACTAACATTTTATAACTGGAAGTTTTATACCTTTTGACTCCCTTCACCCATTTTGGCCAACCCCCATCTCCCACCTTTTGCAACTACCAGTCAGTTCTCTGAATCTCTGTAAACTCATTTTCTTTTCTTTTTTTGGTTTTTTTTTTTCTTTATATTTTATGTATAAGTGAGATCATACAGTATTTGTCCTTCTCTGCCTGACTTATTTCACTAGCATAATGCCCTCGAGATCCATTCATGTTGTTGCAAATGGCAATATTTCCTTCTTTTTATGACTGAATAATATTCATGTGTGTGTGTGTGTGTGTATTCATTCATCCACTGATCGGCACTTAGGTTGTTTCCACATCTTGGCTATTATAAATAATGCTGCAATGAAATGGGCGTACATATATCTTTTTGACTTAGTGTTTTTGTATTGTTTGAATAAATACCCAGAAGTGGAATTGTTGGATCATATGGTAGTTCTATTTTTAATTTTTTGAGAAAATTCCATGTTGTTTTCATAGTGGCTGCACCAACTTATATTCCCACCAACAGGGTACCAGCATTCCCTTTTTTCTACATCCTTGTCAATACTTGTTATTTATTGTCTTTTTGATAAGAGCCATTCTAACACATGTGAGGTGACATCTCATTGTTGTTTTGATTTGCATTTCCCTGATGATTAGTGATGCTGCGCTTCTTTTCATGTGCCTGTTGGTCATCTGTATATCTTCTTTTGAAAAATTTCTATTCAAATCCTCTGCCCATTTTTCAATTAGATTTTTTTTTCTTTTTGTTATTGGATAGTGTGAGTTCTTTGTATATTTTATACATTAACCCCTTATCAGATAAATGATTTGCAAATATTTTCTCCCATTTGGTAGGTTGCCTTTTCATTTGGTGATAGTTTCCTTTGCCGTACAGAAGATTTTATTTTAACGTAGTCCTCCCACTTGTCTATTTTTGATTTTGTTGCCTTTACATAAATATCTTTTTTTTCTTTACATAAATATCTTAAGTTATTTAACCTCTCAGACTGCATATCTTCATATATAAAATGGAAGTTAATTTAATATTTACTTTATGAGGTTTGGTAATTAGGTGACATAATGCATTTAGTTAGCACTGAGCCAGGCATGTAATAGGGCATATTTATTATTATTAATTATTATTCATTACATATTGAATAAAATTTCTCTGGCTTATAATACATAATTTAGTGAGTATTCATAGTGTTTATGGAATTCTGACTTAATATCCAGTTCTTTTATCTCAGAGTGATGCTGAATTCATTCATTCATTCATTCATTTATTCATTAACAAGATGGAGCATCCACCATGTTCTGGGTTCCTGTTGGGTGCTAGTGAAGCAAAGATGAATAACAAATATTCCCTGTCCAGTAGTTGCTTATGTGCTAAGAGGCAGGGCAGATATTTAGAGTTTGGAAAATGTAATGGAACTACTGTCGTGGTATAATAATAATAAAAAAAAACTGACCAACTTTTCTTCAGGAAGGAAAAGGCAAGGAAGTTTCCCAGAGTAAAAAATGTTTGACCTGCGTCTCAAGTAATTAACAAGAATTTGCCTGTTCATACAGTGAATGCCATTCAAATAGAGGAATAATGTACAAAGAATAACCAGGTGGCCCGGTGATTATAGAAATGCAAATATTTTGGTATGATAAATACTGAATTCAGGCATTATTTCTTGGTTTGGAAAATATTTACATGTTATTTCTATTACTATAGAAAAGCACATGGCGTAATTCTTCTCGTAAGTAAACAGTGTGCCTGCTCAGTCAAGGTCTACTCCTGTTTCCATTCCAGTTCTTAGTATCTTTAAGGCAACATACACATTCAACACAGGTAAAAATTGATACCTTGTAAAAGGCAAGTTAATGAAACTCTGGATGGATTTCCATGACAACAGTTTCTCCTCTTTCCGTGTTTATAACGTGCAATTGGACAGGATGGGGGATGGGTGGTGACCAGAAAGGGAAAATATCTTTTTCTTTTCCTATTGTATAATAGGCATGAATGGAAGTAGGCAAGTTATTTACTAAATAAACAACAGTTCTGGTGAACAACAGCCACTCTAAAAAGTGGTATCATTTACTCTTAGGATAGGGTCAGAGGGAAATTATCTGCTGTGTCTGAAGATGATCTGAAACACTGTCTGCTAAAGCAGACATCTAGGGCCAACTCTATTTACTACTGTAAGAGTAAGTACAGAGTAAAATATACCCTGAAAAAATATATACATATAGCAGAACTTAAATGAAGGAAAGAGTGATGTCAAATTTAAACTGCTAAACACAGCTGAAGCAAGAAATTGCCTTTTGAAATAAAGACTACTGTCTTTGTAAAAACAAAGTAATTCCTGCTGGTCTGATTGTAAAATACTATATCATATTCACATAAGAGATATTTTACTGCTAGTGTAGACATAACGGTGATGTATAACTGTCTGCTTCCTCCACACCCCTAAAAAAGAAGCAGAGGAGAATCTTCTGCATGTCAGAGGTAACTACTCTTATCTCTACACTATAATCAGTGTAGCTCAGGAGGGGAACAACATTAAACACATTTAGAAATAGCATAAACACTTTATGACTTATGAACTAGAGAAGTATAAGCAGTACATTTTTGTATACCTGAAATAAAATTGAGCATTCAGTATGTTCTTGTAATATAAATTAAAGCAATTAATGTTATTTCAAATTAAGCTGTAAGCATGATAGAGCTGACAGGTAGTTATTTATTATTAGATTTAATCTCAATTTATATAACAAATTATTTAATGTCAAACAGCAAAATATCTCAGCACTGAGATAAACAGTACTGAGTTTGCATCTTTCTCCTTCTCTATTATAATAATCACATTTGATTTTTGTGCATTTATAAAACACAATTTCATTTTGAACTCTAATTTTATGAAAAAGCTACAACAATCTATTCTTGAATAATATGCATTTTAAGTTCACCTACACAGGTGCAACTTTGGAATGCACCTTAAGCTACTGAATCAATGTTAAAAAACAACACAGTCATTTATAAGATGTATTTTAGATAATATCACTTTAGAAATACCAATTTTAGTAATTACAAAAAAGGCATAAAAAGTTAGGCCTCTGTGACATCCGTTAAGATTTATAATTCATGATGTAGAATGCTCTGTTTTGCAGAAGTAAAATTGATTATCTAGATATGGAAATTTATTATTTATTTTTCTTAACTTAGTTCCGTAGTATCCATACTATAAGACAAAAGAGTCTTAGTATATATAAGTGAGCCTGCATAAAAAAAATAAATATGTCAGCCACTACTTGAGTTATGAACAGTCTGGAGATGTCTAACAGATAACAATAACTGATTGAGTATTGTCTTTATTTCTCCACCACTTGCTCTCAGTGTTACTCCAGATAACACTTGAGCCAGCCCTATGCAATAGGGCTACCTGAAAGCCAGTCCTTGGGTCTCTAATCCAAATTCTCTTCTTACTGTGTATTTCCGCTCAGATCTACATTTTCACTGAAAAATACAGATATTTAATTCAAGGAGTTATCCTCTTCAACTCTTAGTAAAATTATGTAGGAAATTCACCTTTGCCTCTGTCCATTTTCATTCATTTAAAAATCAAATTTGAACCCTTAGTGTAACTGATAAATAGCTGGATAGAGTTAGAAATAGAGCTCTATGAACGTACATGAAAAAAATAGGGCTCAAATTTTAGAAATAGGAATAAAAAGTGAGAGCTCTAAGGCTGATAGAAGACAGCAGCCACTTATGTCAACTGGAGATCCTAAATGGAAATTCTGGAGACATTCAAACTATCTCATCACCACCTCTTTTGTATTTAACTAAACATATTCTTAAAATTCAGAGTTTTACTTATGCTTAAAATAATTGTATTTATTTCACATTTGATGTTATTGTAAATGATATTTTTATTTCAATTTCTGATGTTTCATCAGTAGCATATAGAAATAGAATTTAGTTCTTATATTGTTCCTGTATCTTGCAAACTTGCAGAGTGTACTTACTTGTTCTAGTTGCTTTTCATAGATTTCATAGGATTTTCTACATAGACAGTCATGCCATCTGTGAGTAATGAGAGTTTTTCTTTTTTACTTTCCAATTTAAGTGACTTTTACTTCTTTTTCTTGCCTACTGTATTGTGCAGAACCTCTAGAATGATGTTGAGTAGAATAGGGAGAGTAAACATCCTTGTTTTCTTCTCAATTTTATATGAAAAAACATTGTCTTTCACCATTAATTATCACTGTGACTGTAGGTATGCCATGGATAAGGTTTAGGAAATCCCCTTCTATTTATAGTTTAGTGAGAGTTTGTTATTTTTTAATCAGAAATGGATATCATATCTTTTCTAATGCTATTTCTGTATCTGTTGAGATGACCGTTTGTTTTACCTTTTCAGTTTGCTAATATGGTGAATAACATTGATTGATTTTAAATGTTAAACCATACTTACATTCCAGTTAAGAATTTTTGCATCCATATTTCTGAGGGATATCAGTCTATGAGTTTTCCTTTCTCTGAGTATATCTGTGTCTGGTTTTGGTACTATGGTAAGGCTGTCCTAAAGAATTAGTTGGGGATTATGAAAACTCTCTTTACTCACAGATAAGAGAAAATAAACTTAATTTTCAAGAAGAGTTTGTATAGAATCATATCTTTCTTAAATTTTTGGAAGAATTCAGTAATAAAGTCATTATTATTATCTGGTGTTTTCTTTTTGGGAAGATTTTAGTCGTTGTAAAGCTACTCAAATTATTTCTTCTTGAGTGGGCTTTGGTAGTTTGAGACTATTAAGGAATATCTTTATCAACATTATTTATATAGTTAAGATATCAAATTTGCCAGTTAAATCATTCATAACATTTTTTATTATTCTATAATATCGGTAGAGTGTCTTGATGTCATCTTTCTTGTTCCTGTTAATGGTACTTTGTTTTTTCTGTTTTTATTTCCAATCAGCTTGAGTAAAGGTACATCAATTTATTGATCTAAGAGCCATCTTTTTGTCTCATTGACTATTCTCTATTCTTCTTTTTTCTATTCATTAATTTCCACTCAGATAATTATTGTTTGATTTTTATTGCTTTCTTTGTATTTCTGGGGTCTTCTTCCAATTTTTTTTTTAAAGATAGAAACTGAGGTCATGGATTTTAGACCTTCTTTAATAATACAGTGCTATCAATTTCCTACTTAGTACTGCTTTAGTTACATCCCACACATTTTGATGTACTTAGTTTCCTTTTTCATTCAGTTTAAAATACTTTCTACTTTCCATTTATATATCTTCTTTGTCCCACTGGTTATCTAGAAGTGTATCATTTACTTTGCAAATATTTGGGAATTTCTAGCTTATCTTTATGTTATTGATTTCTAATTTAATTCCATTGTGCACAATGAGTATCCTTTGCATATGTGTATCTTTTTATATTTATTGTGACCTTTTTATGGACTAGAATATGATCTATCTTGGTAAATGGTTTGTGTTCACATAAAAAATAACATACTTTGCTATTGTTGAGTATTCTATAATTATCAGTTAAACAAATTGTTTGATACTGTTGCTCAAGGTTTTATGTTCTTAGTATTTTCTTTTTTCTCTAGCAATTATTTAGGGAGGGATGTTGAGATCTCAATATAATTATCGATTTGTTTAATTCTCTTTGCAGTTCTATCAGTTTATCTTCTTAAATATTTATAGCATGCATCTTAAAGCTCTTTTATTAGATATATTAACATTAAGGATTCTTATATCCTCTTTAGGAATTGACCCCTTTATGAAATTACTCTCTCTGTGAAGGAGCCTTTTCCTGCCCTTTTGCAAGGTTGCATCCTATATCTCCTTCAGGTCATAGTTTGTATGCCATTTCCTGAAAGAGATTTTAAATTATCACCCAGCTCAAAACTAGCCTCTGTTCCACATTATTCTCTCTCTCTCTCTTAATTTTTTTTGTTTTAGTGATAATTATGAATTTTCAAATACATATTTTAAATTATATTTGTGGCTGTATTTTAACTGTTTTCTCCACCATAAACTACATAGAGTAGGGATTCTTCTCTTCACATCATTGTGGCTGGCACATAGCGCATGGCACTCAGAAATATTAGAATAAGCAAGTGAATGAATGATCTATTCTCTGTGACTTTATTCTTTGCTTTCATTTTCTCTGTGTTAAAAAAAAAAAAAAAATTACTTTTACCCTTCATCTCTGCCTGCTTTCTTCTAAGTACACCTAAATTCCACTGTTCCATGAATCTGTCTCTCCATCACCTCAACTTCTGAATCTCCAAATCTCTATTCCCATATAACTTTGAAATATACTCATTTATAAAATTGTTTAGTCTTTATCCTAAGCAATAAGCACTTTACTAAGAGAAGATGGGACCATCCTAACCTTTCTAGTGTTTGCATCTAGAAATGGACAAATTTTTTTACTAGAATAATTATCACTATTTAATAGGTACCTGTGAGTACAGGCTCTGGTATTTACTCTGAAAGATATGTATAATTTTTATACTGATACCTATAATTTACTTTAAAATATGTCAGCAAACAGTGTAATATATGGTGTATATTCTACTGTTTAAACTATAATTCAGGTACTGCAAGCATTCTCATTAAGAATGCATGTTCCAAGGGAGGTTGGCTGTTCTTCTAATCAGGAATTCCAGTCTCAATACTGCTAACTAGTATTCTGAATGTCAGAATTATCTTTTTTTTTCTTTTTTGTGTAAGACAATAGTTGAAGTTTACTGACACGATAAATTTAAAAACAGATCTTTTAAAATCCAATATGATAAAGTAGTAGATTTGTGTCATATATTTTAGAGTTATGCCCCAATCTACATCAACTAAGTATATGAATTCAGTAAAGTGTGGAGCTTAAACCACTAGGTTTTAGGAATGGTAGCCAAGTCTTGACCTGGCGTGGAGTTATGGGATTAGATTTCAGTTTGATGCTGAAGATAGGGGAACAGAATTCTGCCTCTGGAATGTTGTTGTGTTTGATGGTCAGAGAACAATAGTATGTCTCAAACTGCAAATAACATACTATGCCAAGGATATTTTACATTACAAGGAATATTTTTCTTCTCCTTGCTGAAGGCATGATAGCTTTGGAAAGTTTTTGGAAATATTTTTATACTCATATTAAAATTTAAAAAATTTTCTAAGTTATGACTAAGACAAAGTAGTTCATAAATCATTTCTAGTTTTTTAATGCTACTTTTGCCTGAAACTGTAAAGTCCATGATAAGAAAAGTACAAATGTTTTCTTTAAATATGTTAAGTATTATTATTAAGGAGAAAAGGTCCTATCAAAGGTGACAAATATATATTCAAATGCTAAGAAAACTAAATAAAGTTAATTTTATAAGAAGATCTATAAAGGAATTTGTTTCTTTTTATGCAAGGTTAAATACTACTTACAGTTTCACTTTTAGAACACTTTTCTTTTTTAAGTTAAAGACTTCTGTTTTTTGTTTTTTTTTAAATTAATTAATTAATTAATTAATTTATGGCTGTGTTAGGTCTTCGTTTCTGTGCGAGGGCTTTCTCTAGTTGCGGCAAGTGGGGGCCACTCTTCATTGCGTTGCGCGGGCCTCTCACTATCGTGGCCTCTCTTGTTGCGGAGCACAGGCTCCAAACGCGCAGGCTCAGTAATTGTGGCTCACAGGCTTAGTTGCTCCGCGGCATGCGGGATCTTCCCAGACTAGGGCTCGAACCCGTGTTCCCTGCATTGACAGGCAGATTCTCAACCACTGCGCCACCAGGGAAGCCCTATACTGAATCTTAAAAGTTACATACTATGCAATTACTTTAGAACATTTTTGAAAAATGTTTTCTGATGCATAACTTTATACTGGCCAATTTAGCAGTGTGGCCAAACTTTCTTGTGAAGATGTATCTCTTCCTCTCATGCTGCAGAAACACTTCCCTTTGTTACAGGGCTGTGCATACTTGCTGTTTTCTGAACTGTATATGATCTTCCCTCCCTTTTTCTCCTCAACGAATTACTCTTCTTTCATCTATTTCCTAAATCACGGATGATTTTCAGTTTGCTTCTTATTCCACTTCCCATTGACCATCCCAGCCTATAGTGATTTTCTGTCTCTTGACCCTATTCTGGTATATTTTTTTCCAATTATCATGTATGTTTGAAATTTCTGTATTTTCAATGTCTTCATATATGTCTTATATTCACAACTTAATTGCAAACTGTTAAGCTCTTTTGTCCTTGACACAATGTCTAGCGGTGTATCTTAAGCATAAAAACACTAAGTAGGTAACTATCTGTTGATTATGATAACCAAGTGGTATCTTAAAAATAGCAGTTTAAAGACTCACTGTGCTAATAATTGGTATATCAGGTTATTGTCTATTTCATTGTCATCCAAAATTGTTTGTAGTTCAGTGTACTATCTGCATTCCTCTCTGTAATTCTAACATTTCAATTTTGCAAAACTATCAAAAAATAATTTGAGAAGTTGTAGTACATTTTATTGGAACTGATTTTTTTTTACTTTAATATTTTTTATACAGCAGGCTCTTATTAGTTATCTATTTTATATCTATTAGTGCATATATGTCAATCCCAGTTTCCCAATTCATCCCACCACCACAACCCCCCTCCCCCCACCCCCGCTTTCCCCTTTGATGTCTATATGTTTGTTCTCTACATCTCTATCTCTATTTCTGCCTTGGAAACTGGTTCATCTCTACCATTTTTCTAGATTCCACATATATGCATTACTATACGATATTTGTTTTTCTCTTTCTGACTCACTTCACACTCTAGGTCCATCCATGTCTCTACAAATGACCCAATTTCGTTCCTTATTATGGCTGAGTAATATTGTATATATGTACCACATCTTCCTTATCCATTCATCTGTTGATGGGCATTTAGGTTGCTTCCATGACCTGGCTATTGTAAACAGTGCTGCAGTGAACAATTGGGGTGCATGTGTCTTTTTGAATTATGCTTTTCTCTGGATATATGCCCAGTAGTGGGATTGCTGGGTCATATGGTAATTCTATTTTTAGTTTTTAAAGGAACCTCCATACTGTTCTCCATAGTGGCTGTATCAATTTACATTCCCACCAACAGTGCAAGAGGGTTCCCTTTTCTCCACACCCTCTCCAGCATTTGTTGTTTGTAGATTTTCTGATGATGCCCATTCTAACTGGTATGAGGTGATACCTCATAGTAGTTTTGATTTGCATTTCTCTAATAATTAGTGATGTTGAGCAGCTTTTCATATGCCTCTTGGCCATCTGTATATCTTTTTTGGAGAAATGTCTATTGAGGTCTTCTACCCATTTTTTGATTGGGTTGTTTTTTCTTTTTTTAATATTGAGCTGCATGAGTTGTTTATATATTTTGGAGATTAATCCTTTGTCCATTGATTCGTTTGTAAATATTTTCTCCCATTCTGAGGGTTGTCTTTTCCTCTTGTTTATAGTTTCCTTCACTGTGCAAAAGCTTTTAAGTTTCATTAGGTTCCATTTGTTTATTTTTGTTTTTATTCCCGTTACTCTAGGAGGTGGGTCAAAAAAGATCTTGCTGTGATTTACATCAAAGAGTGTTCTTTCTATATTTTCCTCTAAGAGTTTTATAGTGTCTGGTCTTACATTTAGGTCTTTAATCCATTTTGAGTTTATTTTTGTGTATGGTGTTAGGGAGTGTTCTAATTTCATTCTTTTACATGTAGCTGTCCAGTTTTCCCAGCACCACTTATTGAAGAGCCTGTGTTTTCTCCATTGTATGTCCTTTCCTCCTTTGTCATAAATTAGGTGACCATATGGGTGTGGGTTTATCTCTGGGCTTCTTATCCTATACCATTGATCTATATTTCTGTTTTTGTGCCAGTACTATGTCTTGGTGACTGTAGCTTTGTAGTATAGTTTGAAGTCAGGGAGCCTAATTCCTCCAGCTCCATTTTTCTTTCTCAAGATTGCTTTGGCTATTCGGGGTCTTTTGTGTCTCCATACAAATTTTAAGATTTTTTGTTCTAGTTCTGTAAAAAATGCCATTGGTAATTTGATAGGGATTGCAAGGAATCTGTAGATTGCTTTGGGTAGGATAGTCATTTTCACAATGTTGATTCTTCCAATCCACGAACATGGTATATCTCTCCATCTGTTTGTGTCATCTTTGTTTTCGTTCATCGATGTCTTGTAGTTTTCTGCATACAGGTATTTTGTCTCCTAAGTAGGTTTATTCCTAGGTATTTTATTATTTTTGTTGCAGTGGTGAATGGGATTGTTTCCTTAATTTCTCTTCCTGATCTTTTGTATTTAGTTTATAGGAATGCCAGATATATCTGTGCATTAATTTTGTGTCCTACAACTTTACCAAATTCATTGATAAGCTCTAGTAGTTTTCTGGTGGCATCTTTAGGATTTTCTATGTATAGTATCATGTCACCTGCAAACAATGACAGTTTTACTTCTTCTCTTCCAATTCGTATTCCTCTTATTTCTTATTCTTCTCTGATTGCTGTGGCTAAAACTCGCAAAACTATGTTGAATAATAGTGGTGAGAGAAGACATCCTTGTCTCATTCCTGATCTTAGAGGAAATGCTTTCAGTTTTTCACCATTGAGAATGATGTTGTCTGTGGGTTTGTCATATATGGCCTTTATTATGTTGAGGTAGGTTCCCTCTATGCCCACTTTATGGAGAGTTTTTATCATAAATGGGTGTTGAATTTTGTCAGAAGCTTTTTCTGCATCTATTGAGGTGATCATATGGTTTTTATTCTTCAGTTTGTTAATATGGTGTATCACATTGATTGATTTGCATATATTGAAGAATCCTTGCATCCCTGGGATAAATCCCACTTGATCATAGTGTATGATCCTTTTAATGTGTTGTTGGAGTCTGTTTGCTAGTATTTTGTTGAGGATTTTTGCATCTATTTTCATCAGCGATATTGGTCTGTAATTTTCTTTTTTGTAGTATCTTTGTCTGGTTTTGGTATCAGTGTGATGGTGGTCTCATAGAATGAGGTTGGGAATGTTCCTTCCTCTCCAATTTTTTGGAAGAGTTTGAGAAGGGTGGGTGTTAGCTCTTCTCTAAATGTTTGATAGAATTCCCTTGTGAAGCCATCTGTTCCTGGGCTTTTGTTTTTTGGAAGATGTTTAATCACAGTTTCAATTTCATTACTTTTGACTCGTCTGTTCATATTTTCTATTTCTTCCTAGTTCAATCTTGGAAGGTTATACCTTTCTAAGAATTTGTTTTTTCCAGATTGTCTGTTTTATTGGCATAGAGTTGTTTATCAGCTATTAACCTTATGGGAGTTCCCTTGTAAGTTATTTGTAGTTTTTCCCTTTTTGCTTTTAATAATTTTTCTTTGTCTTTAATTTTTGTCAATTTGATTACAATGGTCTCAGCATGTTTCTCCTTGGGTTTATCCTGCCTGGGACTCTGTGATTCCTGGGCTTGGGTGGCTATTTCCTTTCCCATGTTAGGGAAATCTTCAACTATAATCTCTTCAAATATTTTTTTGGGTCCTTTCTCTCTCTCTTCTCCCATTATTGGAACCCCTATAATGCGACTGTTGGTGCGTTTAATGTTGTCCCAGAGATCTCTTAGGCTGTCTTCATTTCTTTTCATTCTTTTTTCTTTATTCTGTTCCATGGCAGTGAATTCCACCATTCTGTCTTCCAGGTCACTTATCTGTTCTTCTGCCTGAGTTATTCTGCTATTGATTCCTTCTAGTGTATTTTTCATTTCAGTTATTGTACTGTTCATCTCTGTTTGTTCTTTAATTCTTCTAGGTCTTTGTTAAATAGTTCTTGCATCTTCTGAATCTTTGCCTCCCTTCTTTTTCCGAGGTCCTGGATCATCTTCACTATCATTATTCTGAATTCTTTTTCTGGAAGGTTGCCTATCTCCACTTCATTTAGTTGTTTTTTCTGGGGTTTTTTCTTGTTCCTTCATCTGGTACTTAGTCCTCTGCCTTTTCATTTTTTCTACCTTTCTGTGAATGTGGATTTCATTCCACAAGCTGCAGGATTGTAGTTCTTCTTGCTTCTGCTGTCTGCCCTCTGGTGGATGAGGCTATCTAAAAGGCTTGTGCAAGCTTCCTGATGGGAGGGATTGGTGGTGGGTAGAGCTGGCTGTTGCTCTGGTGGGCAGAGCTCAGAAAACTTTAATCCACTTGTTTGCTGATGGGTGAGGCTAAGTTCCCTCCCTGTTGGTTGTTTGGCCTGAGGCAACCCAGCACTGGAGCCTACCGGCTGTTTGGTGGGGCTAATGGCAGACTCCGGGAGGGCTCACACCAAGGAGTATTCCCAGAACTTCTGCTGCCAGTGTCCTTATCCCCGCAGTGAGCCACAGCCACCCCCTGCCTCTGCAGGAGATCTTCCAGTACTAGCAAGTAGGTCTGGTCTGGTTCACTCTCCTATGGGGTCACTGCTCCTTCCCTCTGGGTCCTGATGTGCACACTGCTTTTTCTGTGCCCTCCAAGAGTGCAGTCTCTGTTTCCCCCAGTCCTATCAAAGTCCTGCAGTCAAATGCCGCTAGCCTTCAAAGTCTGATTCTCTGGGAATTCCTCCTCCCATTGCCGGACCCCCAGGTTGGGAAGCCTGATGTGGGGCTCAGAACCTTCACTCCAGTGGGTAGACTTCTGTGGTATGATTGTTCTCAAGTTTGTCAGTCACTCACCCAGTGGTTATTGGATTTCATTTTATTGTGATTGTGCCCCTCCTACCTTCTCATTGCGGCTTCTCCTTTGTCTTTGGACGTGGAGTATCTTTTTTGGTGAGTTCCAGTGTCTTCCTGTCGATGATTGTTCAGCAGTTAGTTGGGATTCCAGTGCTCTTGCTAGAGGGAGTGAGCACATGTCCTTCTACTCTGCCATCTTGAACCAATCTCCTGTAAATCGGAACTGATTTTTTAATAGGAAATCATATCCAGAGCAAGATGGCCCTGGGCTAATAATGGACAGATGTGTCTATTCTCCCAAATAATATTTTGGAAACAGATGGAAATTTCAGAAAACAGTCACGTCTCATAAAATATGAAATTTAAAATAGGTTAGTCTAAATATAGTACTGTAAGGTAAATGGAGCAATAAATACCCTCATACTTTTCAGCATATCTTTCAACTATTAGTTAATTCAGAAATATTATTAAATATCTACTATGTGCCAGACACTGTTCTTAGTGCCTGGGATTTGGGATATATCATCAACAGGAACCCTTGCCCTCGATTCATATTCTATGTCAAGGATAAACAACAGACAACTGTATATGAATATAATATTAATGAGTGATAATTGCCTTGACTAAAGTTAAAGGTAGGTAAAGCAATAGGAAATAAAAAGTCACAATGGTGGTGAGTGAGAGACTACTGTAGAGAAGAGGGTCAGGGAAGGCTTCTCTGAGAAAGCAATATTTGAGTATACGCATGATTGAAATGAGGGAGACCATAAAGAAATCTAAAGGAAAAACCTTCCCCCAGGCAGGGGTAGGAGGAAGTGCAAAGTTCTGGGGAGGGACTGAGCTTGGAAATTTCCTGTGTCAAGAAAGCTAGGAAGGCAGATGTGGTTAGAGTTGATACTTTGCAAGGCCGTCTAACTTAGAAAGGGGTAAGGATTATTTCCTGAATGGGGTAGGAAGGCTGTGGATGATTTTGAGCGGGGGAATGGCAGATACCTGGTTTTGAGGCCTCTTTACTTTCTTCTCCCCTTGGGGAGTCTTCACTGCCTGCTCAGTGCAGGGATAGTCAGAGGGAGAGGCAGACGGCTTTGAGCAGGCTGTGCTCACCTCACAGTGCCTGGTTGATTCATACATGTCGTCTAACAGTCTAAGTGAATATTTGACTGGTTGCAAGAAACTACCTATGGCAGTTAGTTCCCATTTTGTTCAAATATATTAATTGATTTATCAATATCTCTCTGAAATTAGAGAATCACTTAAATACGAGATGCTGGGATAATGAGTAGAGGTCTCTTTGTTTAAAAGAAGAGTGAGGAATAGTTCCGAACTTTGATTTGTAAAGTTCCCAAAACATTTGAGGCAGACACCCATGATGATGGAGGCAAAGTTAAATGGAACAGGCAGAGGTATTTCTTCATCTCTTCTAATGGACAGGACCCCCTTGGGCTAACTGAGGATTTACAAAGTCCTCAGGGCCCCAGTAACGTTTCTCTTCCCTGGACCTGCCTGATATAAAGCTATGCAGTTTTCAATCTTTTATTAATCATTATATGTTACATAAGGTAAACATATTTTTTGTGGAGTCTCACATTTCTGTTGCATATTGCTTTTTGATAGCCACCTCAGGTGGACTTCAATAAATCATCTCTATTTTTTTGACATGTACTTTCTCAGATTCAGTGCGTATGCAGTTAAGTAAGATGAAATATTTTACTTTCTATTACAACCTATCCTTGGGTGGTTTGTTTTATGACTGCAATGAAATGATGTTGTTACTGAAGTGATTATGGAGAGTCATATGTTTTAGAATGCTGAAAGGTGGGGCCTTATTTTAAGGACATTTTTATGACCCAGGGGACTAAAGGTGCTGAAATGTTAGGAATAAATATTGTATAAATAGCATACATTTGGATTCATTCAGTGTTTTAAAAATCTGCCGTCATAGTTTGTTCCATGTAAGAAGACATGTAGATCCAGACTCTGTTGCTGGGCCTGGTCCTCATCACCAACATTCCTAAGTCCATAGCCTGAGAAGTAAGTATTTCATTCCCTAGACACCCCCACTCCCATGAAAACTCACACATGCTTTGCCCAGTTCCCTCAGGACGTTGTTCTCTGAACAGGGCAGAAAAGTCAGCACTCCCAATATGTTGACTATCTCTCCATCTAAAATGCACTTTAATTTCTTAATTAATTCAGTATAGATAGAGTCAGGGAGGCTGACTGGGTAAGCCAGAATTGTTTTTTTTGTTTAAAAGCATCTTAGCATGACTGTACAAATTACTGCTTTTTAAAATGTTTTATGTATTCTACATGAGCCTCATTTCCTTCTATGTAACTCTTAACATATACTGTGATGCTTTGAGTGTGGACAGAGACAATGAAGACAGAAACAGGAAGTAGCAGTTTGTGTATATTTGATCTTGAAAATAGTCTGTAGGAGGGAAGTGGGTAGAAATAGGAAGAATAGTAAGGAGTTAACTGCAGTAAGGAAAATGAAGTTTTCTCAAAACCAGATGGTAACTGTTAATTATGTTAATTAATTAAGGTTTAAAAATGGTCAATAAAAGAATCCAGAATATTTCTGGATAATCTTACATAATTAACATTATGTTAACAGTTACATAATGTTATATGTAACATTATGTAACTGTTAACATAATGTTAATTATGTAATGAAATGATATGTTTTGGATGTGGTTGACTTAGATCGATGTTAGTATTTACTCACACATAATAGAAGTGTGCATTTGCAAATCAGAGTTTGTTCTAGGTCAAGAATTATCATGGGAATTACCATGCCGAGGTGTGTGTGTCTTTGCATGTCCTTGTGTGCGTGTGATTGTACATATGTGTGTGTATGTTTGTCCAAGAGTGCATTTCTAGTGTTTATTGCAAATCATAGCAATCTTCATAAAATAGACCTAAATATGTATAAATCATGCAAAACTAATATATATTGATCATCTGTTATAAACCAAGCATCAAGAAAGGTAATAATTATACTACAAAAGGCACAGTGCTATCTCCCAAACTGCTAGTTTACCTCTTGCAAAAATTTTAAAATGTAGTGATTTGTTTCTGTGAACTTGCAAATAAAGTTCCTTAATATGGACTCTGCCTTTAAAGAGCTCATAGTTCAGTGAGGTAAAAAACATGCCAAACATCATTATTATATAGTGTGAAAAGTGAAGCAGTAGAAATGGATCAGCTGTTACACAACTAAAGGGAATGATTAACTTTATCAGTTATAACAGGGAGGGTTTCCATATAGCAGTGGCAATTGCTGTGCTTGGAGAGATATCTGGGATCCTTAAATTCCTGCCATCTCTTTCCTGTCTTCTTTTTTTTAGTTAACTTCTCATCATCCACCAGGTCTCAGCTCCTGTCTTTGTCTCAGGGTTGCCTTCCCTGACTCCCCCTGACTGATTCTTGTTCCTGTGTTTCACGTTTGCTTCCTACAAATGGCATTGCTTTCCTTAATTTGTAGTAATACATTCACTACTGAAATCATGTGCCTGCCTTTTCCTTAGCCTCCCTCCCCATTAAAAGCCCTGTGAGTGAATGTACGGAATATGTCAGTTTGTTCACCTTTGTATCCCCAGCACCAAACAGAGTGCCTACCTTGACCAACAGGAGAAGGTCGTTAATTATTCAATGGAGAATTAATAAATTTTTTAATAGTTGAGCTTTCAAGTACCTTAGTGAAATATAAGTTTGTGTCCGCATCAGATCTGTAAATAACTAATTGATATTTTCAGGTCTCTTTGTACTGAATTAACTCAACTGGAGTGATAATTTCCATTACTGAACTGCTAGATATGGCACTTAACAAATGTACTTATTGTTTTAGCTCTCTAGTAAGTTTAAATATTGTTGTCAACAATTCATAAATTTCTGTTCATGTTACCTTTCAGTCTCCTCATAGTTCAAGTCTTCCCCATTCAGCTTCTTCATATCTCTGTCAGAAATCTTATATCCTGGATTCTTTTATTGACCACTTTTAAACCTTAGTCTACACTCAAATATACCAAATATACCAGAATAAGCTTGTCACAAATTCTATTTGCAAAATAGACAGTAATTATAATATATGACTCTCTCTGGATTTAAACATTATTTTTGATTTTTAATTACTGTTTAATCTGTTGAAATTCCAACATCGGAAAGATAAAATATATTTCACTTCTGGAATGCTCTTACCAAGATACAGTATTGATTGTACTTTTTTTTCCACCCACAAAGAATGCATAATTTTCAATGAATTATTACTTAGAATCAGCTATAGCTAATAAGACAAATTATTTGTGTCAGACAGAAATAAGAGAACCCAGTCTTTCATGGTATTACAAAAATTCTCTACTTGTTGAAAAATTTTCCTGTTGGATTATTATTTTTATCACAGTTTAAGATGTAAGTTAGTACGAAAAGGAACATAATCTGTGGTACTTTATGAGAGATCAATTTTGAGAAAATAATATTAAAATCCTGAACAGTTGCAGTCCTTTAAGTTAAGATATATATATATATTTCTGGAAAGGAGAATCACACACATTTTATAGAAAATAAAGATGGCCAAATCTTTTCATGGGCAAAAGCTAAATCTATGTCATTTTTGAAAGAAGTTTTTAAACATAGAGGACTCTGCACATCCTCAAAATAATGTCCACTGCTTTCCTCTCTGAATCTTCCACTGTTTAAATAATAAAATCTACCTTTGAGTTAAAGCTTTGTGAACATACCTCATTAATATGTATTAGTAAATCAAGATGGACTGTACACTTATTAGTCAATAGACAAAAATCAGGGTTCTTGGGGAAGAAGATATTTTTAATTATATAGAAATGTAATGTAAATGTTATGCTGTGAAGACTCTGGATTCTGTTGTATTCTTTGGAAGAGTGTTGACTTATTTATTTCAGTAGGCAGGCATTAAATTAGTTGGACTCAAACTGTAAACTGAAGCATTTGGGTATTAGCTTAAATCTGAATTCTGCTCTATCTCTAACTGGGCTGCTTAGAGTATTACCTACTAATGTATGACTCTGGTTTGCTTGGAGATTAAGGAAGAGTTTATATACAGATTGTGAACACCTTCTCTTTAGTTCTGGTCTTTTTATGATTGTCCCTACCTCTACAGGAAGTTTGGTTGTCTAGTATTGTGTTTACTTCCTCAGGCCATTTAGAGTTTCAGCAGTCTCTCATTATCCAACTGGGGTCTGGCCTTAATCCAAAAGGAGCCTGGCTTCAGTCCAGAAGGCAGAAATGTGAAATACACCCACTGCCACTCTCCTCCTCCAAATATCGGCCCCAGAATCATCTGCTTCTGGTCTCTCTTCAGTGCATTTAGAAGCTAACTTCTGTGTGCTCTCTGGAGCTCACAGTTGTCTACTGTGAGAGAGGTGCTCCAGTAGAAGCTTACTTCACCATATATATGGTTTTAAAGTCAAAGTTATTAATTCATTCTAATTTGTCTGAGGAGTTATCTATTTATCAGGAAAATCACATGGGCTTCTTTTCTAATACAGTCTATAAATCTATGTAATTATATACCAAATTGTTAAAATTAAAAAATATTATTCCACAGCTTTGAAAGCCAAACAGTTCTTTTTTTTTTAAAGCCAGTAATAAAAGTCATTATGAAACTCTCAGTGAAAACTGTTTTTCTTTAAGCTGCAGCTTTTAGCAAGATAAAACAAGATGCCAACATATGTTAATCATTGGAGTTTAACTTTTGCTCTTTCTGTCAAAGTTTATGTTGTATTAGACCTGGACAAGATATAACTTGAGTACACACATAATGAGAGAAAAAGGCTTTTGGTGAATTCATCTCCAAAGTTTTCCTAGAATGAGAGAAACAGTAAGAAAAGGGCCAAAAAGGAATATAAATGAGAGCTGTCTGTGGCCAGATAGAAAGAATGTTATAATCAGTGGTTCAGTCAGCAGGAAGGTCTGAGGGGTGTTAGTTATAATTTTGAGGGAGTAGTAAAGGGACCATGGAAGGAATTATATTGGACAAATAGGCCCTGTTCTATTAAAAGATTGTTTCTGAGCTTCTATTACTAAAGATTGTTCTCACTAGTTCTCCTTGCAGTTTTACAGATACCATTGGAAATTGAGTGTCACTGTCCCCCTTGAAGCCTTTTCATAATCTGTCAGAGGCTTCCTTTTGTCTTTTTAGATAGAATGGAACAATGACACTTCTGGTGACCTTCTTATATATAATACTGACAAGTTTTTCTACCTACACCAAAAAAAAGTGATTGAATTGAAGAGATAAAGGAGGCCTGGAGTGTATATGTCCAGGACAGGACTGAATTCTTCAACAAAATTTCCTTTTCCACCCTGAGACTTAGGAAGTCCTTAACCATAGTACGGAGAATTAAACACAATTAGGGTTTAAAGTTTTTAAATTAGGAAACATGTGGGTCCTTTTAATTAGAAGATGATAGTTTTAAGGTATATCGAAGTAGTATGAACACTTTAGGGGAAGGAACAGAAGGGAAATGTAAAGAGGGAAAAAACTAAACATGTGGAATGAGCTTTGGAAATATTATTTCCACGCTAAGGAAATATTAAGTTTCTCACATTTTTAATAGTTTTATCTAGAGAGTTTGAGGGAGGTGATTCTAGATTTCACATCACATTCAAAAGTCTCATAGTATTTTGAAAATGTAGACCATTGGATAATCAAGATGTTATTTTCTTTTTGTTCGGTTGTGCCTTTCAAATAATTTTCTTCATGTCACAAAGTGTTCCACAGTAATTCTAAATTGTTCTTAGTGAAAGTATGTTAGTACGTTGATAGATATGCACCTGAATTGACATTATAATATGAAAAGATGATGGAAGCAGGTATTTTATCCAGAAGTGGCACAGAATTACATTGATATGACCCAATATGAAACTTCAACAGCTATAAGGGATGGTGCTTGTGCAGCCTCATGTTTCCAGTATTGGCCCAACTTTGCAGAAGCACATCAAGGATTCTAAGATATATAAACTATTACCAGGTTGAGAGTCTGAGGTGCGGATCTGAAGATAATGAGTTTAGATTATTATTTTGAAACATTTCGAAGGAATGTTTTTTCTCAAAAAGCCAAGTGTCTAAAGACAATAAAAGTTTTCATTTCATTTAATTGTTTTAAGATCGTAGAGATCTCCGTCTATTGACAATAGAGGTAGAAAGTAGATAAGAGGTTGAAGATCATTTAGGCAGCTGGAAAAGGAAGGTGGGGTCCACAGCCTAATTGCTATTCAACTTTTTATGGGAGGATACTGTTTTTCTCCCTAAGAAGAGCAGAAAAGAGAAAATGACTTGAGAAAACAAAAATGCAGAAGTAGAAAATAGAAGGGTAAGGGGAAAAACCTAGAACAGTGCGTAACAATGTGTAATCACCAGAAGCTTCAAATATCCAGAGATTATGAGCCTTCATTTTGAATTTTACTAACTTTACACATTTTCTCCAATACCTCCAAAACAAAAGCTAAATATTTTATTCACCCTTTGCCTAATAGGATATGGAATAAACTATTTTGTCTTCTGTAGACTATAGTAATCAATTGATGAAATCAACAGAGTGAATTTAGTAGCTTGAGGAACTGATAAAAAATTCTTACTTTAACAGGACTTTCTTTCCAGGGTAGTCAAACCTTTTTAAATGACTTGATTTACCTTTCATATTAACAACAGCAACAACGCTTGGTTTAGGAACATTTTACTCACCCCCTCTTCATAATCTGTGTGTGTGTGTGTGTGTGTGTGTGTGTGTGTGTGTGTGTCTGCTTCTGAATGGCAATTTGAAGTGACTGCTCTTTTGCTGAGGGCTTTCACTGATACAGTCAAGAGCCATTAGAGATTTTAGCTTAGATCTTGGTTCTGAGAAAAAGCCTGTCTCTTCCCCTATCTTCCTCAATACCCTGAAGTTCTTCCAGAGCTATTTGATATTGATTTTTTTTCCAGCTTTTGTAGTTGTATTTTTAGTATCTTCCTTAAGCAAGGCTAATTCTCCTTCTGATATTGCCTTCAAACTTTGAGGCCTGATCTATTTCCCCATCCTCCTTGGCAAATTACTTCTGATGTTTACTCTGCTTGAACACTGACTGAAAGCAGTCCCAGGGCTTATCAATCCAATCCAGTAGCTCCAGGTCTGCCTGTAATTTTGTATTTTCAATTCATTTCCTAATCACAGATAATATTTATTTTGTATGTGATCCCAGTAGTACATTTTATAGATTTTTTTTCCATTTGACATAGAAATAGTTTCAGTTTTTCACCATTGAGGACGTTGTTGGCTGTGGGTTTGTCATATATGGCCTTTATTATGTTGAGGAAAGTTCCCTCTATACCTAACTTCTGCAGGGTTTTTATCATAAATGGGTGTTGAATTTTGTTGAAAGCTCTCTGTACATCTATTGAGATGATCATATGGTTCTTCTTCAATTTGTTAATATGGTGTATCACATTGAATGATATGCGGATATTGAAGAATCCTTGCATTCCTGGGATAAACCCCATTTGATCATGGTGTATGATCCTTTTAATCTGCTTTTGGATTCTGTTTACTAGTGTTTTGTTGAGGATTTTTGCATCTATGTTCATCAGTGATATTGGCCTGTAG